>NC_056467.1:28882563-29075063 GCF_008729295.1 Plectropomus leopardus
TTGTGGGTGTTGAGAGTCTCGTGTATATTGATAGGGAGGTGTCCAAAGGCATCAGCACAACCAGGACCAAGTCCACGATCAGGGCGAGCAGGGGGTACAGTATCAACACAGCCACAGCAAGAGCACAACCAAAGCCAGGGTCACAGCGCCAGCACAGCTATCACCACGGTCAGGCACAGCCAAGGTTGCGGCCAGGATCCGGGAAAACTAGGAAACAAAGGAGCAGGAATGCTCCGCAGAGGCAACAGGATTAGTGTAGTGCAGTTCAATAAACCTAGGCTCCGTAATGGCGAGCCCGAGGTAGTGACAGTCCAGCATGGCTATAACAGGTGCAAGGCTAAGCTAAACTACTGAGGCTAAGTGAAGCTAACAAACAGATATCACATATACAAGGCTAAGCAGGGTGAATGTCACTCCTGAGGTGGATAATTAATCTGTTGAAATGTTCACTGCTGATCAAAATAATAGATAGGGGTGGTATTTGCAGATTTTTGTAAGTGAAAGACAGTTTTAGGCCCAGCAGGATGAACAGTTCAGTTTAACCTTTAATGCACCTGATGTTCTGCTGCGGATCTCTGCCGCTGCTGCGCTACAAATAACTCAACAGTGTTTTACTATGGCTCTTAATTAACAGTCCAGCTCCAATGAGACTATGGTGGGACAAATTAGACTATGGCGGCCCGCCAGTCTTTGTAATTAATGGGAAACACTGGTGGGGCTGGAGGGCAGATGGTCTGTGTGCGCTGTAAAATTACATCGTTGATTGGAAAAAACAGTGGAATTCTGATTTTATCCTCCTGGGTGGGTCTCAGCTTACCTTGGCGGGCCGCCCAGGAAGAGTATGGGAAACACCGACTATAGTGTGACTTTTTTCATGGTTTTGGACGACATACCATATTATCACTTTTTTTTATTAGTTTGGAGGACATACTATGATGGTTTCTCGTGATTTTGGACAACATATTATGGTATGGCTGTTTTTTCATGATTCTGGACGACATATTATGTTATGGCTGTTTTTTCATGATTTTGGACAACATACTATACTATGACATCATAGCATATGTCAAAATCTTCAACAAAGTCATGGTATAATTTGTCATCAATCATTTAAAAAAGTCATAATGTATTATGTTGTCTACAATCATGTAAAAAATCATATTAACGTTTGTCATTAAAAAACCCTCTACAAAAATCATAGTAAATGATGTCATAAAAAAATGATTTGTAATTGGATGCTAGAAAGGTGCCATATCAGCTTTTTTTCTATTCCTCTGAAACAAGATTATATGGTTTACCTTAATTGTTTAAACATCACCTGTAGTAAATTTAATATTAATTGTTCAGTAAATTAACAAACTGCTTACAAAGACAGAGTTGTGTTAACATACTTTTCATTAATTAGACAACAAAGTTGGCATTTGTGGAAGCATGAATATTAGCATTTAGCTTTTATGTAACCTTACACATCAGCAACACAAGACAACTTCATTATACAAATGTGCAATTGATGCACATTTTTCTGAACTGCCTAGTTGGCGTCTTGTGTGTTTACTATTTATCTTGTACACTCCTTGCTGCTGTAACAATGCAAACTCCCCCACTATGGGACTAATAAAGGATTGGACTGCTCACATTTTTGTTCTTTGTAATTGTGCAACAGAAGTCCATCTTGAACACTAAGTTTAAACATACTTTTCATAATATCAGCTATAGAAATTCTACATTTTAAAAATGCTATATACCAGACATATGGCCATTATTACTCTTGCACAGTATGTTGTGGGAATATGGGGCTGTAAACTTGAGGGAATCATTCAGTAGGTGGACTCCCACAAGCCATATGCTCTTTATATATATATATATATATATTGGGGTGAGAGCATTATTAATTCTCTATGGGGTCTACTCTTCTCTATGGGGTCTACTCTTCTCTATGGGGTCTACGTCCCTGTACAACGAAAGTCACAAAACTTGTCTTGTATGACACAAATACGACTTAAATCTGGAGTATCTGAATTGCACTCTTAAAATCTGACAAAAGAAACCAAAAGTGGTTGACTGTCAAACATATTACTTAAAACCAGCGAGGAGAACTGTGAAGCCTCTGTGTCAGCTAAGGTTGCCTTTTTTAATACGAGAGAAGTGTCATCTTCCCTATTACTTCTCCATTTATCACTGGAAGACAGACTGAATGAATATTGACTGTGCCTGCAATAATAGCTTACAAAGCACAAAGTCTGGCCTGTTCAAATATTGCTCCCTTGCAAATGCAGACTCATGAGCTCCACTGAATCCTCCTCCCAATAATTTGATTTCCCTCCTTCTTTCCCTTCACTACGCCTCACATCCTCACTGCACCGACCCTCTCTCGTCTGTGGAGTGTTCTTTGCCGGTGTTCTTTCCCTCAGGATCTCCCACCATATGTCGCTCTATCCTTCGTACCTTCAGCATCCCGCTTCCCCGCAATAGAATTAATATTTCACAGCAGCTCCTCAGCCATTTTTCTTGCTGGTGTATTGGAGGTGGAAAGAAAGTTTCCGACCAGCCACAAAACAATAAATATTTAAGTGTTTCCTTTGGAAGTTCTCCAATCCGGCGCTCCTTGTGTACACTGTCAATCACGTGCTCTCATACCATTTCTCTCTCTCCCTGTCTTACTCTCCCTCCTTATGTATCCATCTATCCCTTCCATCTCATCTGCTGCACCATCTGTGCAGCTGTAATAAGCAGGACTCATCCCCCCTCTCCAGGCATGGCCTCCCCTGCATGGCTGTTTGACTGACTTGTTTGCATCCCATGATAGAGCTACCATGCAGTCAAACTCCCTGTTTGCAAAAACGTCTCAGACACTTTTCTCACACACACACACACACACACACACACAACACACACACACAAAATGTCCTGCCCTGCCATTACGCAGCAAGCTCAGCCAGTTTGCACAACACTGCTTTCATCTTTCCCTGAAATCAGGCTGCAAGCATAGATGTGATAACCTTATTCGTGTTCTCTCTGTGGCATGTACACAATGCGTGATCACTCTCAATTACTCAGACAAAACAAAACCATCTCCCTCTCCCAGGGAAGAGTGAACAGCCCAAGATCTAACAATTCAACTCCACACCAACAGCACACTATTGATCTGAGCCAGTCATCATACTGACATCCCACTCAGCTGGATAATGGAAAAATCAGTGTGAAATATTGCGTGTGATTCTCTTGGCTTATGGTTCAAGCAACAGAACCATCTTTGAAGACAAACTCACAGAATGTGACTCATTCTTTAGCCATGTCAAGTGTCTGGTAAAAGCAGCAGGCATGGACACTGTGCCACACTGCAAATGCTGATAGGCTTTTGTGGTGTCCATGATGTGTATGCCCACCAGAACAAAATGGCATGACTGGAAAAACAAGGCGCATCATCCTATACAACACAGAGCTCTACTGCCTCACAGTGGCACATTTGGGCAACAGTCCTAATTTTTTTGCGGGGAAGTTTTGGACGGGAGGAGGGACATCAAGTCGTAAATCTGTGTGTTTATCCTTCTGAGATGTCTGGGAAATTTCAACAAAATGGGCTTTTCTGAGCAAGGAAAACTGTTGAAATATCAACATTGGAGCAAGAAGAGTTTGTTGAGCCCTAACATTAGTTAATCAAGAATATATATTTCTGTATATTGAGCTCATCCATTACCTTTTCTAATTTTAACATAAATTATCTTAATTTTTTTAATTAAGTGGTATTTACATTAAAGGCCTTAAAACATATTCTGTCACTCAGCATCTCACTGTGAGTGATGTGACATGATCACACTCCTTTGTTTGTTTTTGTTTTTATTTTATCTTTTCCTACTGATATGGGGCAGTTAGAAAAAGGTGAATCAGGATACAATGACATTTGTAGAGTTGTTTGCTTGCGCTGCTAGCACGTATCTGATCAAAGCACATCCAAATGATCCCAAAAAAGCAAATTAGCTGACTTTCTGTGTTAAACTGATAATAACTAATGATACTTTTTCTGTAATTGCTGCATATTTAGTCATAAATATTTAATGTAAAAGAAGTACCTAAAGACTTTAAAAACTTTTTGTTTTAAATTTTAGGCGAGTGTAATTTTAAATACAGACTTTTGTAATCAAATATTTAGATAAGACCAAAGTGAGCTCTTTACATGATGATATAAAATACATTAAAGGTTTATGGTGTTTCTTGAATCAGAAATGCCATGTGCGAGCGAAGCTGATACATTTATTCCAAAACATAAAGGCATGAATATACCCACAGCCACTCTTCACACTATCATAGAGAAATATGTAAGAGCCACCTAGGACTCCCACAAAGAGATATACAACTTGTAAATGCATAAGCAAGGTGAAATGCTTTTGATGCAGTTTTCTTTTTTCAGAGATCTCCTCCCAGTCTTGAGTTCAAGGGTGCAGATCAGCTGAGACAATATTACATTTTCTCTTGCTGATAGCTCTTCCTTCCATTAGATTGGATTTTAAAATCTCCTCTTAAGCAGGAGAAATTCTATAGGAACGATTCTTCAAGAGTTATCGATTATTAAAGCCTGATATCTCCGGACAGTGCCAAATCAATATTACTAAGCTATCTCATATCTATCCCTATAATGCCTCCAGTTAGCCAATGCTTCCAGTTTAGAGGTCAAGGAGATGGCCTATTCTCCAAACAATTTAGTTGCTAATCCAGAGACAAACCAATATTTTGTGGAGGCTATGGTCATAATTAGGGAAATACATTACGCAGAAAGGCCGGCATGATCCTTCAATGAGTTATTGATCAGAGCATATTGAATGGGAGTCAGTGGAACCATCCCTGGCTCTTTGATTCACCATCAGAGGACAGACAACCTCCCTGCTCAGTCCCATCGTGGGTCTTCACTGACTGCGGGGTTGTGGGTGGGTGGGGTGGATTACCCTGGCAGTGCAGAGCAGGGTTCCTGCAGCACCAAGCAGGACTAAGCGGCAACAGGAGGACTCTGGATAATGAGTAGTCTTTGTGATGTGTGCTGCAGGGGCTAGTGAAGGCTGAGCTGGGGAACAGTAATGAACCACAGGCCTCCGTCTAAAGCCACACAGACATTCAGAGACATGAATCCACCTTCATTGTCCTATACATCTACTTTTTTTTCACTTCCGCACTTGTTTGATAAGATTTCACACATTTATGCACATAATCCTGCATCTTATTCTGGTTATGGAAATCAGGGATTGCGTTACACACCTAGGTATCTTTTTTTAACATATCATATAAGACTTGTAGGGATACATGTAGAATTTTAACGACATAAGAATGAATGAAATCTTAAACAAAAAAGACTTTCTTGTCTGTAGCCCAGGCATACACTTTTGCAAAATGATGGGACCAGGGGCCAGTCGTAGCAGCCCCATACATGTTTCTAGGAATTTTGGACATTTCTAGGTTATTAGGACATTTCTTGAATTTAGGACATTTCTCAGATTATAGCACTTTCTAGGATTTTAGGGCATTTCCAGGATTTCAAGACGTTAATAGGATTTTTGGACATTCCTAGGATTTTTGGACATTCCTAGGATTTTAGGACATTTCTAGGATTTTAGGACGTTTCCAGAATTTAGGACATGTCTAGGATTTAGGATGTGTCTTGGATTTTAGAACATTTCTCAGATTTTAGGACATTTCTAAGAATTTAGGATTGTCTCTCGTATCTTAAGGACATTAGGGGCTTCGCTAGGACCTCTTTCATGGGTGCGGGGGATCCTCCACTGGCATTTTTATTGATAAGTTCGAAGCTCTATTTTGGCGCTGTTTTATGCTATATATACATATACTCTGGCACCTTATGTATACTGAAAGTAAAAAGAGCAGTTACTAGTGCAAATCACTTTATTTTTATGGTAAATTAGAAAATGGTTTGGGGGCCACCCTGCACCTTAGGATATCACTGCTCTAGCTACACGACTTCAAACATATTTTCTTTTCTGTAAGCTGTACATTTTCCACAAAGACCAATAAATCTATAATGTGGAACACTTTTAAAAGAAAGAACAATTTGGTATGTACATGCTAGTTTGCATGCTGTGGGAGTTATGGGATGACTGATGAGGACAAGACACCCTGACCTTTACTTTCAAAACAACATGTAATGCACTTGTTGCCGCTGCTTACAATTCATGGACCGCCCATGGAACGTGCTTCTCAGAATAATGTCCTCTCATTTGTGCAATTAAAAGGCATAAATGCACGTGCACACACCAACAAATTGTAGTTTCACCTCATTGCCACTTAACTGCCGGACAACTTATTCCACACTTTACAGATCCACCTCATTACCAGAACACAACACATTTCTGCTAAAACGGCATGGTAATGTGCAAGTTATCAAAAGGAGCAGGTTCTACTTGAGTTACTGCTGTCAACGAGGGCTGAAAACATAATGACTGCTGCATGCTGCTTAAACCTCTCTAAAAACAGCATAATACACTCTGCTGCTACTGTGTGGGTGTCACAGTTATGCGTAGGGATAAAGAAAAAAAAAGATGACAATATGACTTTTAGATGGAAGCTCACAATAGCACATTACTAGGGTGTGATCTTTGGGGTTGCACAGACTGCTGCACCTATTGGCCTTTTGCCCATTTAAGTTGCACAGTCAATCCCTCGTGTGCACTCATGCTAAGGAGAGGGATGCAGCGAAATTCTCTGCTAAGTATAAGGCCTCATTACTTTTTTTTCCAACAACCATTTGAATATCTATATGGACCTAATTTCATGCTTGACCTGCATTTTACCATAGATGTAAGCAGAAATGCCAAAGAGAAAATGACTTGCTTTGAACAATCAGAAATGGAAAAAAAAATTAATTGTTGACTTGTCTTTGTTTCTTTTTAGATTAACGGTACATTTGTGTGTTTACAGTCAAATGTTTTCAGTGCCTTCATACATTTTTCAAGGTTCCTGACTTTTCTTACTCTCTGTTGTGTGAGCCTGAGTATAAACTGAAGTGAGAACACAATTACCCAAAATGTCGAAGTAGTCTATTGTAACATCAAAGGGGCTTAATGTGTAATATGGTGGCCTTTAGGTGCAAAACACAGCATTTCAAAAATTACCTTTACTAAAATGGGGAAAAAGTAGGTATCATTTTTGTATTTCTCCACCGCGACCCCATTTCCCATGTTCACGAAATGAGCTGAAATGTAACCACTCTTGGCAATTACACACCATCAATTTCCATTCAAGTCATTGTTTTCTGCCATTGACAGGCTCAGAATTTTATTATCGGTGTCTGAAAACATTATGGAAAGGACGCAACAGAGAAAATGTTTTTCTTTAGCTTCTGCTTGATACAGTCTGTTATCAAATCTCGCTCAAGGAGAAGTCTCATTCTGAAATCTTGCAGAATTTACATCATTGAAACCAGCTAATATTCACCCTAGACATTGACAATAGATAACACTAAGCTATGCTTTCTGTACTTCAACAAACTTCCTTGCAATCTTCACTAACTGTTACTAGCAATTCAGCTGTTTCAACTGAGATTTCAGAAGAAGACTTCTTGTGCTAGCTTGTTTAGACACAATCACAAACAGAAGTGAAAGGTAAAGAAAACTATTTCATTTCTCTTTAGGGTTCTTTCCATTATGATGTCAGACACTTATAATAACAATCGGAATCAGTTGCAAACAACAAGTTTTAGTGGATGTACTGTATATTGACAGTGCATAATTGCCCAGAGTGTTTACATCACAGCCTGTTTCGCGGCTGCTGGCTGCAGCCCTCTTGCACAACATTAGAAAAATTGTCTCCTTTAGTCACTTAGACACCACAGCCAGTTTTTGATACCATTTCTATATATTTTTTATGCATTAGCCTTTCATTGTATTTACATTTAGTTATTATGTCTCTATACAGCAGATTTTTATTGTTAGTGGCATCTTCCATTCCCATCCTGGATTTAATTTACTGTCACGTGTACTAGGGATTCACAGGAAAACAATGCATAGATGCAATCCAGTGTAATTTTATTTCATTGATATTGGCCTTACTGTTGTTCACTGTCTTTCCATCACGTCAGAGCTGTATTAGGTTAACAATAATGCAAACCTAACGTCCTACTGCTCATTATTAAAGCTTTCAACTGGCAGAATACAGGGTGGCTTTTAATGTGAAGCAGCTACAGGCAATGTGTTTGGTCTCTGTGGTTGGCAGTGTTGTGTTTTGCACCAAACTGAAACCAAATGAACCTATGCTCTCTTTAAAGAGGAACATGCAATCTTATGTTGAATCTTGTCTGTTAAGTAGATTGGTATTGGTAGAGGGGTGTGTAGGATTTTGACAGATCCTTTGACAGACCAGCCATGCCCAATAAAGGTATAAGACCAAAACATTGCATTTCAAATAAACTTAGTGTGACAGTATGCAGGAATCCCTTATATATAACGTGATTTTGTGATTATTGTACAAACACTGTAATCTGAAATTTCTCAACTAATTTGTAATATTGAATAAAGGCGTCTTGAGGAGACATATATAATAAAGATGTTATAAAGACACTAAGTTTTAAACATCACTAATGTATTCACTTTGCATTTTATTTCTCACATGAGCTTGTTTACATTCCAACTTCATTTTGCATGCAAATAGGAGACCTCAGAGTGAGTTAAGCTGCAGCAGAGCAATAAACTTTATAATTGAATTAGGTGAATAGCTGTTTGTAATGTCAGTTCAATATCTGGGACAAGTTAATGTTGTGATCCAAGCAGCAGCCAGCACCAACAGTCTGTAATACTGGGGAGAGTCTATTGAAGTGTCTACATGATCTGCATCTTCTGATATCTTAAGAGATCATTTACCTCTGAGGATAAATACTAAAATATTAATCAAAGGAATTCTTAGTTTGTTAAGTCATATCCTGTTCCCTCTGCAAATAAGAGTGATCCTGATAATATATGATTCAGAAAGACATCAGACTTTGTTAAAATATGCACAATTTAGTCTCATTTTTAATGTCAGTCTCTGTTTGTTTGAAGTCTGTCAGTGGACAGGAGTGATGTAGTGCAATGAGACCAAAAAAATACAATCTAACCTCCAGTCAGACTCTTCTCGCACCACTGATTCACTGGAGCATGAAAGCAACTGAGATGACGAGAGGCGGCAGGAGGCCAGAAGACCCTTGTCTGTTTCCTGAGGCGAGAGTCGCCCCATACTGGTCCAGGAGCTGCAGGGCTACACCACTGGTCCAGCCAAAACGGAGCTACAGAAAGGGCAACACAAGAAAGCATAAGGGATGTTTTCTTTTTCATATAACACTAAGAAATACAATTATCAGTAATGAAACATGATTAATCTGTGCTGATGGAAATACGTAAGAAAACCAAAGTGAAAAGTAGATGACAACAAGACCCAACAGGGTAGAAAATTATACCAAAAAACTAGATAGATATACTGCCTCACGGTTGTATATGCCTCCAAGCACAAGTCAACTCGCACTTACAGTTTACTTCCGTATCTGTGAAAACATGGACACTTCACGCAGAGAAGATCTCTACAGTCAGCAGTTTCAAGGTCACAGTGACCTTTGACCACCAAATACTAATCAGCTCATCATTTAGACCAATCGAATCTTCGTGCCAATTTTAAAGAAATTTCCCCAAGGTGTTCTCAAGATTCACAAGAATAAGCCTGATGAGGTCACAGTGAACTTAACCTTTGAATGGCAAAATCTAATCACTTTATTGTTGAATCCAAATGAATGTTTGTGCAAAATTTAAAGAAATTCCGATGAGGCTTTGTTAAGATACCACATTTGAAAGAATGTGTTGGACGGACAGACGGATGGATGGACAACCCGAAAACATAATGCTTGCGGCCTTGACTATTGCCAGCACAGAGGCATATAAAGATGCATAATGAAAAAGAGGCGAGGAGGGGTGAGATTATTTGTGCACATGTAAATGTGTTCATGTGAAGCAGTAGAAATGAGGTAGAAAGAATTGACAGGGCTCTATGAAATTAGAAAGACTATAAGCACATTCGTTTTACACCATCAGCACATGAAAAGAAATACCTGAACTTCATATTCTCCTCCACCACCAGGTTTGCCATTGCCATTCACATCATACTGTCAAGAGGAAGAAAATCACACATTCTGAGCCATTTGTGTTATCACTGTGCAACACCAGCTCTGACATACCAAAACCTTAAAAGACTCACCTTCTCAAACATAGCTTCATCCTTCATGTACGCCAACCAGTTTGTCTTTATCCAGCGCTGGGCCAAGTCAAAAGCTAGCTGTTTAGCATCTTCTGAAGGCAGTTTCGATAAACCTAAAAATAAATGAAGATTTAAATCATTAAAAAAAAAAAAAGAAAGTTTTTTAAAACATACATGAGGCACAGGAACATTCAGACCAATCATACAGACCAAACAACCAAGGAGTTTTTAAGGCCAAAAATAAGCCACTCTTATCATTAGTCACACTCACTGAAGACCAGGCTAAAGGCAGAAAAAACACTCTAAATAAGAAACTAGTGAAGCCGGCTGCATTAATGGCCTGGCAGAGCATCACCAGGGCAGATATCAAGTATCTGCAGATCACTGTGGGTGGTTGGATTTGAAGTCAAATATTAAATACAACTTCGTGTAACTTGTCCAGTTACTTTCTGTATGATCTAAAGGTGATGAGCACTGGTTGCACTGGATGCAGCAATGTTTTTAAAAGTAGAAGTGGATGATATGATACACACTCCTGCAAATGGTTTCACGCTATTCCACTAATAGGAATGCAAACAAACACAGCAATGTTCCAGAAAAGGCAGGTAAGAAGAAAACTGCTTGAAAGCAAGTATGAATATAACAATATCAGCTTAAAACTTTCCTTGCTTTGTAAATGTTCAATAAGGGGATAAATTAAACATGTTAGTTAGAGCTGAAGGATACACAGTGTGTTTTTTGGTAAAGAACACTCAACAGAAACATAACTATTAATTGTTTTCAAGGAAACTCCACAGGGCACCTTTAAGAGCGTGAATGTAAACAGCATGAAATTAAACATGAAGGTCAGTAGCTTAACCTGCTTTGTTTTTATTTTAAATCAGTGTCCTAGAATACAAAGCTAGAGTGAATAAAATAAAGCACTACCCTACAACCACTGCATTTTCAAGTATTATGCAAAGACAACAGAGCAACATGCAGGCCCGCTTATTAGGGAGGTCAAAGGATGACCTCCGAGCCCAGGCCAAAGAAGGTGTCTATGAAAGGCAGAGAGAACAAGCAATGAACAACAATGAAAGACAATGAAAGACTAATGTTGGTAAATTAAACCTGCTGTAGTGCGCTCAGATTTAAAGCCAGCTAGAGGACACATGTCACAATAAACTAGATGATCTAAAGCATCCATTGGTACCAAAAATGTCATGCTATCTCGTTAAATAGGGGGCTTAACAACGCTCCAAAGTTATGCTAAACTTTTGCAAGGGAAAGAGTGGTATTAGGGACTGGTCCTTATTTATGAGAGGGAAGAGGGCCATGCCAAACAGCTGAGACACTTCAGATATTTTTTGTAAACACTGAGGAGGGAATAATGTTTTTTGATTTGGCCTAGGGGAGGAACAGTCAACTTGAAGCAGTTGTATTTTGTATTAACTTTTTGAACCATGAGCACATTGGCATGATGTCTTTCAAAAACATAGGTCAAAAAGGCAATGAGCAACTTAAAAATAAATTATCAAAAATTTGTAAAAAAAAAAAAAAAAAAGTTAAAAAAAGTACATAAAAAGTACATGAAAATTATTGAAAAACCTGAGAAAATTAAATTAATAAAAATACAATACGCAACCAAATAAAAAGGCGGGGAATGATATGAAAAAAAAGTGCTTAAAAATATTTTTTTTAAAACAATCATTTTAATGCATAATTATGATAATCACAAACACAGTTTCTTGAACATTTTTCCTAGCTTCTTTAAAAATAAATCTCCAGATCTATTAATTTCTTGAATTTTTTGGACAGTTCTTGCCAAGTTGCTAATTGCCTTTTTCCTCGTTTTCAAAAGAAAGTACACTAATTTGCTCATATTTTGAAGGTTTAAATACTTGTGAAGGTGTCTGAACACAGCAAAAGAAAAGTGATGTCACTCCAGCTTTCACAGGGTTAAAAACTTGCAGCTGGGTTTAAAAGGTATGTTTTCTTTTTAAAAAATCAAAAATCACACTATTTATCACAGCCAGAAACCGTGAAATGTGGCCATTTATGGTGAAAAGAGGTGCATGCATTTTGCCCCGGCCACTCCTCTCTTCTGATAAATAAAGAACAGTTCCTTACCATTTTACAAAACACTGCATTTAATATTTCTGTGTACTTGGGTCCCTGAACAGTCTTGGAATTGCATAAATTGGGTATTGTTTGATTTTACTAACTTGATTTTACTTCCCTAACTTCTCAATGGAGGACATTTTTTCAACCAAGGACCCACATGACTACCTCTGAGGGAAGCCCACTTTGGCAAACTTTGTCCCCCTGCCCAAAATTCCTAATGGCTGGCCTGGTTACATGTTGAAAAGCTGGTGCATCAGTACAGGTGTTAAGAAATTCTCATAGTAGTAGATTAATTTATTGCCACCTACCATCGATGAGCATGTGTTGTAGTAGAGGCCATGCATTAGGATAGTCCCACTGCTGCCCTGACCCTCTCAGCGACGTTAGAACTCTTTTGGGAAACTGGAGAGCACCACTCCCCTGAACACACATGAAAACCAGCAACTGTAAGAGCATGTATGGATTATAGCAGAGCGGTGTTTGTGCACCATCTGCTGGACCAAATGAGCACAGTTTATGCAGCACATGTAAGATCTTAGGTTTCTGAGCAGGGGGCAGATTCATGAGCAAACATGGTGGGGAAATAAAATGAGTAACAATCTATTCTCCCTCAGCAACTTTCAAGAACATCAGCAAAACATTGTTAAGTCCAACTAAAATCACATTTAGCCATTCCCCTTTTTGTAATAAAAAATGTCAATGTGTCATGGTCTTACAGTTTCATGTTACCGGTGTTAATGAATAAGGACCACACCAGCATCTAAGCCTGAAGTGACATTTGCAGGTATGTTTATGTGTTTAATGTGCCACAGCTGAGTGGTTAATTGGATCTGCTGTATCTGTAAGAGGAGCTGCAGTGGCCACAGAGGAGGAGACAAATCATTAGGGCTGCCTCTTGAAAGTCTGAGATTCTAATCACCAGTCGGAGACCCCTCAGTTGACTGAGATTGCTTCAAGTTGAGCAATGGCACGGCAGAGACCTCATGCTTGAAAGTGGTGATTTTGCAGCTCACAGCAACTTAATACAATACAGTACTGGCTTCTGTTTGATCCTAGTGTGCAAAAAATGTTGCACATTTACGACCCACTGTAAGCACCATTAGCTTGTTTACTATCTGACGTGAATGCCGCTGTCACATTGAACGTCCTGCGGGAACTTTGCATGGAAAACAAAACGAATCGTTGAATATTTGAACTGAACAGCCCAATTCGGCTGGGCATAATTCCAAGTTGGGCACAGTCCGACTAATCATACTGGAAAGTTGTGAACCTTATCAGGACGTATACAGGTTAAAGAATTATTTTACATATGAATACATACACTCTGTGGTCAAATTATTAGCTGCACAACAGATCTGCAACAAATTTTCTTTTTATGATGCTTATAATGTTTAGTATTGTCATACTATTATAATTCAGCTATCTGAATGATAGATGTAGCAGCCATGACATCACTCATTGGTCTGTTGACTTCTGTTTTGAGCCCTAAAGCTTGGCATTCTGGCATGGATGTATTGTAAAGAAAGGAAGCATTTTAGCTGTCACCATTTTGGATTTTTGGAGCCAGAGGTGACCTGAGGTGACAGATAAGAAGTTGGAGCTGTGGAGCAAGGGTTAGATCTGACTCGGACTGTAGCAATGATTCGCAGACAGCCTGTCATTCAAAGCGTCCAGGCACTTAATTGCTGTATATATAGCCGTAATAAAATTAAAATGGTAAATTATACAAATAAGCCCCTGTAAAGTTGTTGTGAATGTTAAAATTAGCTATTAGCTATTAGCTAATTAGCTATTAGCTAGACCAAAAACTTTTTTTGTGCAAGGCTGAAAAATATTTATTTCTGCTGTGAAGTTGGGCATTTTAACATGGGGTCTACTGACTCGATCTTGGAGCCAACCTCAAGTGGGTGATTGTGGAACTGTAGTTTTTGGCACTTACGTGTTTGCTTCTGGTTTTGGACTGCATTATATTCAGAGATGTTTCTAATATTTTGCCCCCAAACCTCATTTATGTAAATAGGTAAGACAACAATAAAAACATCTTTTGATTTATTTTAGACAGGTTTGGATGCTACTGCAATATAGAGATGGAGGTTAGTAGTAATTTGGCTATTTTCATCTTGTCATTGGAACTAATACCTAAATACTTTTTTAAATTTTTTTTTTTTAACAGTCTATGATTACACTACTGACAGTGGGTACCATACATTACAGGGGAACTTTTGTTGTAAACTGCTGTTTAAAAAAAACAAACTTCGATTATCTCAAACAAAATAATAGACAACTTGGAGACTTCAGACTCCCAGTTTCCACATACTAGTGAATAGCAGATATTTTTGGAGGTAAGTGGAGGAAATACGCATGCATCTTTTGTAATTTTGATGAAACCTTTTAAAAACTAGTTATATACTATGAGACCGCAATGAAATCTAGAAAGTCCACTGACCTTCAGCTAATGCAGCGCCTTCTCTCCCATCTCAGGCCGAGAATAGCACTGTGCCCAAACAGGTGTCAGGTTGGAGAGGTAAAACTCAAAGTGTTTGGAGTGCGTCACCAGGTTGTAGTCAAACCATGCTCCCCTCTCAGCATTCCACAGCACAGACTCCATCGCCTGCAGTCTGCAGGCTGCAGCTCGGTTATACAGTGCAGCTGAGTCACCATCACCTGTCAGGAAACAGCACATCAATGTTATGTAACACCAGTTAGGAGCTAGAAGCAGTGTGCAGACCAAAGTCAGTTCCAAGGTCAAAGGCTGCTCATGTACTTGCCTAGTATCCTGTGAAACTGAGGCACAGAAGAGCATTGAGGTCAGTGGGCAGGATCTCACTGGTGCTGGTCTCCCCCAGGGTGCCGTTGTTGTGGCCGTCACTGTCTATGTACCAGACTCTGCACCCGCTTTCAGATTCATCCACAGCTGCTCCTTACGGTCTGAGGGCAAGGGGGAAAAAAACATTAAGTCACTAGTAGAGCCACAACAAATCAGCATCTAAAATGTGTTATTTATTCATGTGTGTGCCATTTGTCAACTGGATGTGGAAGTAAAATATGCAGCCCCTGAACAACATGTTTGCTTCAGTTTTGCAACATTTTTCAAAAGCTAAAATGTGTCCTCTTTGGAAGAGGAAATAACTTGACCTTGACTATTTGTTGATATGTTCTTACATTGATGGGAATAATCCTCAGAAATCTAAGCAAAAACATTTTGCTGGCAGACAAAATTGTACATTTAAGCAAACAAATTAGTGGTCAAATTGTTCAGCTGCAATATTAAAAAATGACTGTGTTTAACATATATATTTATTCAAACATGGTAATGAAGTGTTCTCAGGACAAATTTGTTTTGTACAGGGGATCCTTGAATCGAGGAGAATAAATTTTACTTTATTATTGAAGATCAATTATAAACTGTAAAGCACATTCATTCAGGACAGCGTACGCCACATCATTATCCTTATTTTCTCTCATAGAATAAAATGCCCATAGCAGGGCTCATGAAGGGGGATTTATTCAGCAACAAAGAACACTAATAAGCCATTACCATCAGCAAGTCCTTTGGCTAATTCCAGATCATCGGTGTAGGATTCATTCGTAAAGGACATGATTAGTGTAGGTCAAGGCACAAACTAAAAAATATCAATATCTTGATTTTGTTTTATTATTCTCTAGATATATTTTTCGCACCTTGGCAAGCCCACCTGCACGATACCAGTTCAGTACATGTTCTGCCCCATTTACTGTCACAGCAACAGAGCGATTCTGCATCCAAAATCAGTACTCCTGCTCCAGAGCTGGGAAAGCTGCTCTAAACCAAACACGTTTTTACAGACAGCAGAGAGCCATGTTTTAATTCAGACTACTTTTCACAGTCCTTAATATCATTACACACAAAAGTTTGGGTTTCACAGTCTAATTAAGCGTATCAGAAAAAAAACAAAACACCCGAGGCGCAGGCAGACACGAGCACTGAGGTTTTGATGTTAAATGTGCCTTTCTTTCTATTCTGGAAGAGACGCGAGGTAGCTGAAAAATGATAATGTGTCTTGCAAGACATCAGCTCAGGCCTAAATATCACCTGAGGAAGTCTTTATCCTTGGTTGCTTGATAGTAGCTCTCTACCATTAGCGTGAGGAATGGAGGCTGACTGCGCCTTTCATAGTAAATCCTCCCACCGTTTGGAGTAAAGCCATATCTGTAGGAGTGATTGAAAAAATCTTTTATTCCACAAGTCTTGAAATCTTCCCAAGAGCATCGCATCCAAAGTGTACAACTTGGGTTGCTAGATGACTTATTATTCAAAATGAGCCCGCTGAACAACCTGCAGCGAGCTGGACTTTAAAGTGCTATGAAAGATTAAATGTGCTGTAAGGCTTACCTGTTGACGAGGCAGAGGAAGTTCTGAATCACCCTGGAGGCCGTGCCTGTCATCTCTGACAGCAGGAGCCCATTGATGACCCAGTAGGAGTCCCTGTTGGGGCACCGAGAGGCGCACGTCACTGTCGGCACATGGCACCTGGGTGGGATTTCAACAGCAGAGACCCCTGACTGAGCCTGGCTGTGATCTCTCCTCGTTCTGACCTGGTGACTCTTTCCTCTCACACAGGCAGCTGAGACAGGCTTCATCATTCACTCACCGGTAGTAGAGTTCCCTGAAGCGTCCCCCCGGCACAACAACAGGATGTGGGGTGTATATCTGCAAGTAGAGCTCTGGGTGATCTTTAACACCAGCGTGGATCTGGAAGAGAAATCCTTTTGAAATTTAAAAGCTGTTGGCTCACATGGTATACATGGATGCTTCAACCATATTATCAGGGCTGCAGCTAACAATAATTTTTCATGGTTGATGAATCTGAATTATTTTTCAAATGGCTATTTGGTTTTTAAATAAGAGTCGATAAGGATTTCCTAAAGCCCAATTTGACATACTCAGATAACTTGTTTTTGTCCAACTAACAGCACAAAAGCCAAAGACATTCAGCTTACTGACAGACTACGAATGAATACACGTTAGAGAAACCAGTTATTTTTTAGCATTTTGCTCAAAATGACGATTAAAAATTATTACGAAATAGTTAGGGTTAGGCTAAATAAAGTCAATTAACCCTTTGAAACCTAGAGCTACTTTTCTTTTAACTTGTGTTGTGCTGCTTTCATGTGTCTATTACAAGTATTTAAACTTTTTAACTCTGAGCAAATTGGTGCAATTCCATTCAAACACATGGGGGGGACAATGAACTTGGTAAATGCTACACAAACTGCAAGAAATGAGTAGATTTAAAATGTCAATAGAATAAAGAAAAGTGAGGGAAAAACTCTATTCATAATTATCAGAATTATGTTACAAAATAATAATAACTTTTAAAGTACTTTTTCCAGATCATTTCCTTAGTGTTTTGTTTTTCCTTCAACTTTTTCCCCATAATTTTCAGGTAATGTTCTTGTATTTTTTTACAGCTTCCTAGGTCATTTTTGGGGTAATTTCTTCTTTCATTGCTTATTGTGCTCTGTCTGATTTTGTCTTTTTAGCCCAGCTGCATAGTTCTTGGTCTGCTATTCCTCCCAGGAACTTCAGCCTGCATAAAAATCAGCCCATGTCAGCCACACACACACTAACAAAAAAAATACAGCACTATCCGAGTCCGATTCTCACTTGTCATGCCAGTCATGTGGTGTCCATGACTCAAACTCCATCCCAGTTGTGTTTGGCGATTCATTCGAAAGGTTGACAAAAGCAGACAAAACTACATCTGCAGGAACAGACACAGAGGGCAACAAAAGCAGTCACGTTATGATCAGCTAAACACACATAAAGGAATCACTGACTGACTTATGACTCACCAGGAAATTCCTTCAGCTTCATGTCAACAAAATGCTTGTCATCATCGAACACTTTGGCTTTCTGCACCTGTAAGACAGGCCCAGTGCAGTATATTTCATTTAAATTCATTTAGAGCTGTGAATCGTTAGACAAGACAGAAAATATGTGTATCAGTGCAATTTACCGACCTCTTGTTAGAGTCCCGCAAGGAAGCAATTAAACCATATCGCAAGAAAAAAAGCAGGTGAGGGCAAAGGTCTGCTGACAACATAATACAAGCTGAAGGAGATAATACAACACAAAAATTATGAGAAATGTTTGTTTGCTGGCTGCAGAAGAGTGTTGACTCAACATTTACAAAAAACAACACCCATTCCAGGAGTTCAGCAGCCAAGGGCTGATGTTATTCCATAAACACTTTGCCTAAGAAAAGCAAAAATGGCTCACTGCTGCCAAGATAACTTTATGCTTTTCTGCCACCACAGTGTAATTTCTTTAGAAAAAAATTCAAACACACAGTATCTAGGATATCAGATGAAAAAAAAGGATAAGTAGATTTGACAAAATGGAGATATTCCAATATTTTAGACTGGAAGCATCACAATTTTCAATCAAACAGATCAATAATTCTTTGTGACAAATTCAAATGAAAAGAAGAAAAAAAAATCTGAGATTTCCTATGTATTGAGATGAAGGTTTTAGATTAACCGAACAATTTAACAGCCATCAATTAACCAGAATTTATAATAATGAACAAAAGTTCAATGACAGGGAACTGTCTCAATACAGTCTCTTACATACAAATACCTTTTTCAGAAAAACATTTCTTACCTGTCACATGGTGGTGGAAAAGCACTGTTCACACAGGCGAAAAGAGCCACTGATGAAAAGCAAAACACTAACTCCTGCATCTCGAGTTATACACTGAAGCGACAGCAGTGTAAAAGTAAGCCTGTGATCTGAGAACTTCCTCCAGGTCAGAGTTCATATTAAGGCATAACATCTAAACAGAATAGCAGCAAGATACTGACCCCTAGTTTTAAAACAGCAGTTTAACACCACACTGTGGTTACAAGGGAAAACACAAACTTCAGACAATAAATTTCAGTGAGCTTTATTCTCAACAAAACTTTTTCCAATTGTATTCAATATTCAGAACATCCATTAAACTTAATCCACTGTAAAACTTGCCTCACTGAAAAAAATAGCCAATTAAATAACGACCAAATTCTCATAAAAAAGAAAAAAAAACTCAGGCTTTAAATTCTTCACTTAAATTTGGAGACTTTACTCCACTTGAACGTTTCATTTGAACAAAAAAAATCCAAATCTTAGGGCAATTTTTCCATAACTTTTTATACCCATTACCATAACTTTGGATCTTTAGATCATATTTTGTTTTTGTAATGCCCAAAGGCTCTTCTCCTTTTTATTTGACCGACGCATCAGTTTTGAAAGAAATCCCTGAGGGACTCCTGTCACATCCTCCTCGACAGATGAGTAATAGGACAGCCAGATTGTACACAAAAGCTGTGTTGTCGTAAATGTATCTGAACTATCAAGAGAGGATGAACATGTGCATCAGGGCAGCAAAAGCGCTAATCTAACCACCCCACAAGATTTTTTTTAAAAGACCTTAAAAAATGAGACAATTTAGTTACACAAACTATCCAATTTAGACACCCAATCTGGGGCAAGATGCTCTTGTCTCAGTCTTTAAGGTTATCAAAATGGCAGCCCCTGGCAGTAAAGCCGCAGGTAGCAATACTCTAAAACTTTCAGATTTAGACATGAAAGCATTTGCTGTGGCGATTACTGCCAGTGAACTGACAAGAAACAAGCAGCTGCCAAGTGCCTGAACAATTAGATCCCTGTTCACTCAACGGATGATTAATTTTATCTTAATATTTTGATCAAGTACAGCCCTCCCACCCAACCCATAAGCCACAACAGCCAAATTATATGTGCAAGTATTTCTGGGACAACAACAGAGCTGAGTGAACAGGAATCACAGTCCTAACCAATGAGAAATAAAATGATGTAATTTCAAACTGATCAACATTGTCACTTATATTTTAAAAAGAGCCTCAATTAAATGTGCAATAGTACTTCTCATTGATTAGAACAGTGAAGAGAGCATCTCACCATAACATGGGGAACCTCATATGCAGACAGGTTTCAGCTGAACAAACAAGTGGTCAGAAGACCTTAATGCAAAATAAGGTTATGTTGCATAAAAATGCAAAAAACAACTGTAACCCAAACCCCAAAAATATCAACGCAATAAAGGGCAGCAAAATAAGCCATAAACTCAGCAGTCTGAGGTGCCCAGGTTATTTTTTAAACAAGCAGTCCGACTTATAGTAATATTTTATCCTTCATGCCCATCCCCCCCCCCCTTGCCAATTTTAATTTTTTTTTTTTGTATGTTCTGCATCAGACTTCTCTCCCATGTGGGCATCATGGGTGTACAAAAAGCAGTGCAGTCAGTGTTATTGCCTGAACCCATCTCTCTGTGCGTTAAGTGCAGCCCAACCTGCTCAGGTTGTTTTAAGTGAGGCATCTTTTTGTTAGCTGGTTTTCAGTAAAGCCAGCTAACTTGTGATGCACAGAGAATGAATTCCTGCTACATTTTATGTCAGATGGTTCATTTTGATGCATTTGGCCAACATTCTTCAAAAAGGGGGAAAATAAATCCACAGCTTCCTCCTCAACATTTGTGAAGCAATGTAGCTGTGCTTAAAGAGCACATAGATCAATGTAACAGCTAAAACCTCCCCCAGAAAACAAATTCTCTGCCAATTCAGCTGCACTGCAGCAAGTAGTACTACTACATGATTATTTTCTCTTCCAATAGCAACACACTACAACTGGAGATCTTAGAGTGTTTCTCAAGAGTCGGTTTCACAAGTTAAGGCTGGTGACAACAAAGAATTCATTACTCAAATGCACAAGCTTAACAAAGCCATCTGTCTAGACTGAACACTTGTTAACACTGGTAGCAGGAGAATAAGGGCAATAATTTAAACCATCTCAGTTTTAGTGCAGCTTTGAAGAATTGCACTCACAATCAAATTTGGAGGGGCTAAAAGATGATCAGTAATAACTCTGCCTCCAAAAACATTTCATGCACAAGGTCATTTAAATGTTTTGGATCCTAATAAATTCTGCAATTTCTAAAATTATAAATAAATTCACAGGCCAATATTGCAGAACAAACAAACTGGCAGTTAAGGAAACAGTCTCCAGTGCTAACGAGAGAAAGGGGGAGAAAAAGCTTTTCACTTTGTTGGCCAGCCTTTTGAACTTGTTTAAAACAATCTTAAAATGAAGGTATATACATAAGGTGTAAGATGCACCCCACAGGTTGGGTGCACATCTCGCTGATGTAAGTATGGCCATCCATAGGAAGGTGAAACACAGGACAAAAAAGGAAAAACGCCTTCCCTACAATTAAACTCCACCGAAACAGGAATCCTCATGACTCATGGTGTTGAGAGGCTGCTTATTCATTTTTAGTGTTCTGGTGCTGAAGACAGAGGAAAGGGTCTGGGTCTTTTAGAAGCACAAGCTTCTTCACAAGCAACTGGACAGTCTGGCTGTCTCTTGGAAAAAAATCCAGCATCTCTGTCCATGGAACATCCAAGTTTGTCCACATTTATCAGCCAGACTCAAGTGCAGCCAAGCCAGCAAAAAGATATTTCAGACCAGCCTCCCTCCTAATTATCTCCTTTGCTTGCAAACAGATGACCCAACCAAAAATGAATTCACCTACGTGATTGAACATTAAATTAGTGTAACAAATTTTTAATTAGGTGAACGTGAGTGTGTGGTATGATGTGAGCAAGATGACGAATAATGATGGGTTATTACTTTAGAACGAGTTGAACTGCTTGTTAAGGCACTTGATACAAATTGGTTAAAACTTATAAAATAAAATGTGGAGAATGGAGGGTGTCAGAGAGCGGTCTATTGGTGCTGGCTTTGTGTCATTGGTGGATATGAATCTTCATAATGTGCATTGATATATTTTCGACTTGGTCCCATGCTTTCCTCACGGTGCTTTATGTCTTCAGGGTGTGGTGGTGCAGCACAGAGCCCTATTAAAAAGGCAAATGAGTTCTTCCGAAACGCGTCCATCAAAATACACATTCCTTATGGTGGCATCCAAAAAAGGAAGACAGACAGAAACTGTACATTAAAAAATAAAATAAAAAAAAGAGAACTCCAAGACAGGGGAGGGATGAAAAAAGATACAAAGGGGAATGGAGGATGGACTGATCTGTTGAGAGAGGAGAGTGAAAATAAGTGAGTTATTTAAACAAAATTTGGTATCTACAGCAGTGCCCCTGAGGCTTTTTTAAAGTTTTGGAATGATTTCAGCATGCAGGATTTTGAAGATTACTTGTAGTTTACAATCAGTCTAAAACTCCAACAGGCGCATTTTCCAGTGAAACTTTAATTCATATATTAATTTAAGCTTACAAACAGAATATGTTTTGAACCAAGACATTTAGACAAAAAAAATTGACCCTGACAAATGAGGGGCACAACTTTAGCAAGCTACACTGGGGTTCCTGCAGCTGGAAGCACAGTACATTTAGGACTTTGTAATGCCACTTGTAATGAAGTTTAAAACTATATTTTAAATCTTTTAAACTTGAAGACAGTTTTATTTAGCCCAAATGTTTGGCATAAAACGAGAAAAAAAAAGAGATATTACCACTTTCTTTGAGACTTAACAACTCAGCGTCAGAGAAATGAATTCATAAAATCCCACTTCTCATGTCTGAGTGTTTTTAAGACTTTTGAAAGATTAATTTAAGTCATTTTAATATCAATTAAGGTATTACTTTTAAATTAATGAATTTAATAGCTTTTAAGACTTTTTAAGGATCCATGGGAACTTTGTACACTTTTTATTTTTTTCAATGCATCAAATACATATTTCACCAAGTAGCAGATCGGTCCTGGTATCAGCAAATGCCCAATATTTAAGAACTCGAATTGGGGCCAAAAAAAAACACTTGATGACATTTCAGATTTACTTTTAACTTTTGCAACAAAAACCTCTTAAAAATAACAAAGAATATCATAGAATATAGCTGGTGGAAATCAAATATCTGGCTCAAGGACACTTCAGGTCAGACACCTTGTGTTACATGGGACTTAAACACAATCTTTCAAGCTCAAAAATTGCAGCCTTGTCACAGCACAGTAACAACTGCATTAAAAGGACAATTTGATTGACTGGAGTTATTGCTCTTTTTTTTTTTTTGCTCAAGTCTTTCTTTATGTTTAATAAGGTAAGAGACCTTTCACACAGGGGGCATTTCTATTTGGCACAGCAGGAAATGCACCATCTAAGTATTGACAGTAATAATGCCTAAATTAACTTTTGTTGTGCTAGTGAGTTATACCAGCATGCCCAATAGCAAAGCACTAGCAGAGCAAAATGCAATGTCTGCCATTAATGAGTCTACTTATAAAAATCTTTTATCCATTCCTGTGCTAAAATGCTCAGATTGACATCAAAATGAAAATGAGAAGACTGAAAAGCAGGTAAATTATACTGTAATTGTCCTGAAAAAGTAAATATATGTGTATATTGGCTGTCAATGTCTGTGTACTCACTGGCTCATGGCTTGACTTCTTCGCCACTCTCACTGTGGTACTCTGCCACATATAGGCTCTTGTCAATGATGCCAGGGATAGGCTTGATCTCTGTTCCAAGCTGCTCCTCAATCCCTTTCAGGTTGAAGCGGTCATCATAAGTGATGAGGTTGATGGCTAGACCCAAGTGTCCAAAGCGGCCTGGATATTAAGGATGTGAGGGTTGAAAATTATTATTTTATCATTGTTTGCTACCTAAAATAAATATTTGTATAACAGAAGAGGCTACATAGTTGAAAAACAAACACATTCTCTTACCAGATCTACCAATGCGATGAAGGTATGTTTCTCCCAGCTTGGGGAAATCGAAATTGATCACAACATTCACAGCTTGAATGTCAATTCCTCTTGTGAAGAGGTCTACAGAAAATAAATCAATTCACAACAACACAAACATGTCATACATCTGGACTAAAATGTTGAGTAACTGCAGAAAAAGAATTTCATGAAACAAGCATTAGCTTATTAAAACCAAGTCACTACAAACTAAAAACAAAAGAAGCTAGAAGCTAGAAGTCTAACTGACAAGGCACCATGACAGTATTCGTGTGAATGTTGTCATCCAAATTACACAGAGGATGTGTCATACTTTCGTTTCACCTTCTTTCGGTTCTCACAATCCTATCATAACTGCAGAGCCCTCCCGGTGCCAAACCAAGGCCAACAGCACACTCTCAACAAAACTGTCTGGTGTGCTCCCAGAGGCAACATGAGGTCATTGTGGCTGAACTGTGGCACCCCATTTGGCTTTAATCAGTGCACTCAGGCTGGCTAGCTAAATCTATCAGCATGTTTCCACTGTTCCATGATAAGATGGGTAATTCCAGTACAAGGATTTGTGCCAACCGGATCTTGTATAGATCACTATGCGGCCTTGAGTGTACTGCAATCCTATCTGCGTATTCTTTGTTTTCTTTATTCTTCTTCTCTGTGCAAAAGCTTCAACAAATATTTATATTTTTACAAGTAGAA
Source organism: Plectropomus leopardus (assembly GCF_008729295.1). Lineage (NCBI taxonomy): Eukaryota > Metazoa > Chordata > Actinopteri > Perciformes > Serranidae > Plectropomus > Plectropomus leopardus. Next base: position 28,907,345 of record NC_056467.1, read on the forward strand.
GCAGCACAGTTACAAAGATTTACCCACCACCTTGAGTGATGCATCAATCACGCTATGTCCTAACTTTAGGTTAGATGACCCCTTAGGTGAACTTCAGCTTCTCACACATATGAACTGTACTCGCTGCTGCGTTGGACTATGTTGGTACCATTAGCTCAGCTCAACACTGATATGTCATCACATCACTTTCAACAAGAACTGAAATTCCAGCACCTCAAGTATTAATTTTTTAAACAGACAAATGTTAATTCTCTGGCATCTCAGACACTTTCAGAATCTAGGTCACATGTAATCTGATTGGACACACTTTAAAAAAATCAGTGGCAAGCAGGGTTGATACTAAAGTCATCTGAACATGCATCTCAGTGGTGAAGTTTAAAAACCTGACACTGCTTTAATTCTTATCATGAAGAATCTAAAAAGAGGAATTGTTACGAATTATTTTGATTTTACAATGTAACATCAGAAAAAAGCAATTCATAGCATTTTTCTTCCAATGTCTTTGTATTTAAGAAGACATTTTGGAAAAGACTGGTTTAAGATATTTTAATACTAATCGATGCCTTATTTTTAGATTCATGAATTTTACGCCTTTTAAAACTTTTTAAGGATCGGCCGGGACCCTGATACATGGCTTCAACACCTACCAGTGCAGACAAGATTCCGGCAGAGGCCATTTCTGAAGTCATGGAACACACGGTTGCGATGCTCCTGAAGAGCAGAAAAGAGATGTCATGTAAATCTCGTATGTGGTGAATTCTGCAGTGCAATTCTGTTTTTTGCTCTGGAAAAGAACCGTGCTATGTAGCCTAAAATTATAGACTGTAAAACTATGTAGAGCACAAGATAAGTTGCAAAACTAGGGTCAAATGTGAGTACAGCTGATAACAAATAATGTACAGTCCAAAAATTGTTGTACATAGTACATGTCGTCCAGTTACTCAGATGTCAACAGGACTGTCTCATTGGGGAAAAACTGGCAGTGGCAACAGCAACACTCCAGAAATAGATTGTTGGTGTGAACTGTAGCAACACATCAAGTAGAGGTCCATGCACATCTACAAGATGCACCACTCTGACGCACACCAAAAGTAACTGCAGCAGCTGTTCTGGCATGCATCCATCATCACCTGTGTGTATTCTGGTCTTGAAGCGGGTTGAGTTGGTATTTTTGAGGCAGTAGTTAGAACTAACCTGTCTCATCTTGGCATGAATGTAGAAACATGAATAACCAAGCTGGGAGATCTTCTTGGCAAGGAGCTCAACTCTCTGAGAAGAGTTGCAGAAGATTATAGACTGGTTGATCTGGAGCTGAAAAAACAGAACAGAGGATTCCAGCCAATGCTTTTAAGCATCTAATAATAAATACTTCAATGTCCAATGCAAAGCACAAGTGTTTAAACTGAATCAAAAATAACTGATTTATGACAGCAGCCATCTGCATTAAAATCCTCTTACAGCTGTTTGCATTTAACAGCTGAAGTTAATTAAAGCAGGATCATGACACGCATAAGGCACCACTTACCCTGGAGAACAAGGTGTTAAGGCAATGGACTTTTTGCCTTTCAGTTACATAAGCGTAATACTGAGTCACACCCTTCAGTGTAAGCTCCTCCATCAGGTTGATCTCATAGGGTTTCTGCAAGTGTGCGTTCTACAGAGCAGGTGAAGAAAGGAGTTATGTTCAACTTGTGCTACACATTATGAAGGCTGGTTTGTTTATCAGCAATAAGAAATGATGAAACAAGTACTTAAATGAAAAATGAGCAATATGCACCATAAACTTCTGCACGCTGAGAGGGAAGGTTGCAGAATAAAGCAGAATCTGCCTCTGTTTGGGCAGGAAGCCCAGCATTTCCTCCATCATAACCACAAAGTCCTGAGACAGGAGTTTGTCAGCCTGTTGAGCAGAGGGACACGAGGGAAAGACACATTGAGAGCTGCCTTAAGCAGCTGTTAAATATCAAAGGCACTCTGATTTATTTAGGGAAAAAAAAGCAAAATGGGTCAAACAAAATGAAAAACTGAGCGATTTAACTCACTTCATCCAGAACGATCATCTGCACTTGAGTGACTTTGGCCACTCCTTTTTTGATGAGGTCTAAAATCCTCCCAGGAGTGGCAATGATCACATGTACTGTAAAATAAAAACATTGGCAAATAAATACACTCACACATATACATGGGATTTGCAGAAAATAATAGCAGTGTTACTACTTGACTGAGGACTAATATAGCTTGTATAGCTTACAGAGTACCATTTTGAATGTCAAGGATTATGTGTCTGTTTTGGAAATATATAGACAATGATCAAAGTGCAGTAAAGGGAAATCCATTTATCTGGCACAGCTCACTCAGCCACAGAGCATGTGTTTTTATTAGCTGACATATTTCAATAGTCAGCACCCCTTGTCTGGCAAAAATGTAGCTGTATATCCACCAGTAATTAAAACCAAAAAAATCACGATGAAGTTGTCTGATATTCCATAGTAAAACAAACAGTATGGTCAATAATTAACAATAGAAAGAATCAACCACCTCACATTGTGATTTTGTGATGTGGTCAGTAAGTTAGAAATAGATTGCTTTTTGGGAGACTTGGATTGCCAATATCCAAGAAAACAAGACAGAGCCCCTTCATTATCTGTGTCTGATACTGACAGATCAGACAGACTTTCCAGACTCCAGACATTATACATGAGCCAGACTGACCTCCATCATCTGGACCTCAAAATATCTACACTGCATTTAATTTTACTCTTCTCCGCAGTGCAGTGCCAATACATAGAAATTAGGAATTATGCTTTAAATGATAAGATGCCATTTCTATTTGCTTACATTGAAATATTATTTACACATTGATTGGCTTTTGTCAAACAGGATGGCTTAGACTGACAGCTGAAGTACCCACATGAATATTTAGTCACATCTGATTGATAAAAACATAGCTTTTAGAAAACAGACAAAGAAAAAAAAAAAACAGCCCAACAGAACGTTACAAAATTTTAAAATTGTGGAGTTACCCGTTTCATCAAGTCTCATGATGTCATCGCGGAGGTTGGTGCCACCTGTGGTTGCCATTACCTTCACTCCACCCATGTGTTTGCTGACCTGGATACATATTTGGCTTACTTGCAGAGCCAATTCTCTGGTGGGCACTATGACAACAGCTGGAAAAAACGAGAAACACTTTTGTGATAGAGCCCTCAAACCAGCCGGCTTAGTGGACACATGAACAAAGCTTTTCAAAACCATAAAATTACAACAACTACAGGTAGAAACTGCTTGAATATTTAACAAGCAAAGACACTTTGATTATTGCTTTTACTTAGATATTAAATACAGTGCCAAAAGAAAGTAGTTTTACACCTATCAGTTGATTTTGTGAGATACTGAGTATACATAAAAATGAGGAAACCAGCAAATATTCATAATTAAAAACCTGAAACCGGAGAATTTTGCCTTTAAAATTATGACTGACATTGACTGAGATTAGGTCACAGCCAAAAGTCAACTTCCCAGCAGTTATCGTGCCATAAAATGAGTGTCTCACCTTGTATGCAGTCCCTCTTCAGGTCAATGCGTTCAAGTAAGGGAATGAGGTAGGCTCCACTCTTTCCCGTGCCGTTCTTGGCTCTGGCCAAGATATCCCTTCCTGACAGTGCAATGGGAATGCTTTCCTCCTGCACAAAATCAGTAACAACAGATTCATACACAATACTAGTTTTTTTTAACTTGGTACAGACAGTGCATGTTTGGTAAATACCAGATGGTGTCAGCTTTAACAAAATATATTCAAATATTTAATTCAGAGGTTTGGCCACATTAATGGCATGTACTGACAGAATGAAAAGTCATTTTAAAAATCTGGGGTCAATTGCTCACTAATTCCCCATTAAGATCACTCCACAATGTAGGTTATACATGCTTAGAGGATCTATCTGAATAGGTCAGATGAGGAAAAATCATGGGATAGAAGAATACATAACCTGGGGAACATTCATGTAGAAAACCTAGAAACCATGGCAATCAATCTAATAGCTTTTGAGATTTAAGTCTGAGCCAGCCTACATTGCTACTTCACTAGCATGGCTAAAAATAGATAAACTTCAAGTATCTCTCTTATTTGTTGCATTGGAGTCTGATTTAGGATCAAACCTAAGTCTAACCTTTTTTAAAAAAATTTTTTAGCCTTGGACCCCACACTAACCAGATTTTAGACAACCCCCATCGCTAGGATTAACTTTGAACTAAAAGAACAATTCTTTCACATGAAAACCCAGTACATTATATTATATCTTAATTTTTTAGTTAAGACACTGAAGTCATTTAATGATAGACAATTAGAGTGTGACTTACTAAAGTAGCATTTCATATTGTTTTAATTAAACAAAGGTATCAAAGAAAAGCTTGGTAGCATGCCAAAGTCAACGTACTGGAATGACTGCCAGGATATGTCAAATATACCCAATTCTGTTATTATGAAAGCATGTCCTTCCTCAAGCACAAAGACACTTTCTCATTAAGCTTTTGAAAGAGATCAAATCTGAGTTGTGTGTCTGAATGTACCTGAATTGGAGAGGGCTTTTCCCAGCCCATCTCAAAGATTCCCATGAGCAGCTCCCTCTTTAGGCAATAATCTTCAAACTCATTGCCTTTAGTTGCAGTCACATCCTGTAATCATCATATAAATTGTAGATTAATTAGCATTTAGTGACAACAAATGTTAACAGATCGTGAGCTTGTAAACTAATGTTATTAAAACAACTGTAAATTGCAGTTATGTAGCATGTTTCTCTTAGAGCTCGACGAGAGGCAATGTTAGGAAAACTTAGCAGGCAACTGCAACAATTGCAAAGAAGCCAAAAAAATTTGTTTTTTTTCTGCATGACTGTGAGTACAACAGTGGCGTGCAAATATATACTTTAAAAAATCCATAGTAAAGCACAGGAATCATAGTACAGAATTCCCTCTAAGGCATACACCAAAGGTACGGTGATCCCAATAAAAATGACACCTGTGTATTGCTCAGCACTTTTTTAAAGCAAAAGTTTTATCATCTGTGCCTTGTTTATTTTAAGACTACAGACAATATGTCTCCTTATTAAAAGAGCCAAGCTTAGGAGGATTGTCTAGCATGGCTAGAGGCCAGCAAAAACCACATAATTTGCATGGTGTTTAATGAACACAATTTAAAAATCACTGCATATCATTGACATGACTGGCGAGGGACAAGTCAAAAGCAAAAAGTGTAACATATCTGCAATTTCTAGTCCCAAACTGGATGACTCTCAACTCAATTTAAGGACAGTTTTCTTGTACCAACCGAAGTTTTCATCCTCATGTCTTTGGGGGGCAATTTCAAACTTTTCTTCCAGTCATCTCCAGGCCTGTGAGGGGTTAAGTTATAGTAAGCAATAAGCATAATAAAGAACTGACAGTGATGATAGCGCCAAAATGCAGAAAACATACAATCAAAATTCAGATTTTATAGCATTGTATATCTTACTTGATGACAGCATTAGTTGTGGGGGCTGGTTGGGAATTGCCATTGTTGATTGTGCCTTTCATCTGATTAAGTTGCTGTTGTTGCGGGCCTCCTCCACCTCCACCTGGTGCTCCAGCAGGCTTCACTGAGCCTCTGAGCTGTCCATTCTGGTTGGACAATCCCAAAATCACTGGGTTCTCTGTCCTGGCGGTGCTCATGTTTACCTAGCTTAACTTTTCTGTTACAACAGCAATAAAACCTATGGTTGAAGTGGGTCCAATATGCCCGGACCACTCAAAACTCAAGATTGTCCTTCCCTGATGAGACTTTAGTAAATATCCAAATACAGGTTTTCCAAATATTTTGCTTCAGCAGGTTACTCAGCAATACTGTTGCCTCTGAGACATCTAGTGTCAAAAAACAAATTCTTCCTCACAATGTTTCTAAATCTTCTAAGCATGGGTTTATTAAACAAATTCGGGTTTAATACGGAAGTAATCTTCCATTGTTATAAAGGAAAACCATACACCAGGAGGGCTTAGCTAGCTTTCAAGTGTTGGCAAACTGTTAAGCAAGCCGGCTTGTGTAGCTTGACTGAGCCGCTGCGTCCTTTCTCAGGTTTCTCCAACCCTGAAACACACGAGACACAGAGAAAAATAACAATGCCATGATACTGTGTGGCAGAAAACTATATACTGTATTTGAGGGGAAATTATACTTGTCGAGTTAATAATTCGCTGATCAATAAGAGTATCAGTAAATTGATGGCCTAGCGTAAGAAGTTAACCGACACAGCGGTGGCTCGTATTATTTAGGTAACCATTGCCAAAATAGTGGAGACAACGTAAATATTCGAAAAGTTAGTCAAATAAATGCATAGTCTGTACAATTACCCCCAACTTTGTAGTCTAAAAAGCCTAGCAGATAAATATTTGACCACATGAAGGGCAAGGAGTCTTTTCTATCTGTTAAATACAACCAGCTAGTGGCGAGCCAAGTTAACGTTACCCTTTAGCTAGCCACCGACATCTGGCTAACTAGCACACGTAGCTTTAGCTTCATGCTTACGTTGTGCTGGTTCCGTGAACTAACGTTGAAATTCCCAAATGATATTATTGTAATCCAGTCGGCAGGTTACAATGCTGGTGTAGGTAATACTCGGCACAATTTACATTGTTAGCTAACATACAAAACATGATATCTACTTGCTAATATTAGCTAGTTCAGCCGACCCGACCGTCGTGCTAAGGCTGCTAGCAAGCTAACAAATTGGCTAAAGATGGCGAAATAACATTTACAGTTAACGCTGGCTGTAAAACTCGCCACAAAATAATAACATATCTCGCTAAGGCATCCCCAGAAGTACAACTTGTTTTGATGTACACGCATTTACCTTGGATAACTGAAATAACCGGTTCCCTGTGCGGTGTTTGTAAGATGTACTCAATTTTTTAGCTGACTACGAAAGAGTCTTGTCAACCAAGCGTTCAAGATGGCTTCCACTCGTATTTGAGCCCGCCCCCAACCAACTGATCAGCTGATTTCATTTCAAATCAGGAATTTACTATCGAGAGTCCGGCCAAAATTATACTTTAAAACCATCTTAATTCACTAACTCCACCTCACTTACGAGTTTTGTTGTACTGTCAGTGTTTTCTTTCACTTAAATGTGTGCACGTGATGCTGATCTACTTTCTTTGGGTTTTTGCCAAATAAAATAAGTGTGAGAATAACAACAAAAACAACATAATTTTAACCGCTATTATTACTTATATCATTACTTACACAAAAATACATACACACATATATATAGTATTTTTTTGTCTCTGTCACACTCCATACACACACACACAACATGGCAGTATTTATCTGTAACAACATTTGAGATGAAAAAAAATGTTTTTGAAAACTGTGAAGAAAAAAATATGATGGAAATATCTGGCAAACCCACAGGAAACACCCTAAGGTGATTAAGGTAGATTATGTTTGTATATTTTGATTTTGATTTTATTTATTTATTTTCAATCTTTGTCACACACCATATTTTGTTATTTCATAGATGAATAACTTGGCAGTATTTATCTAAAAAAATATATATCTATATATTTAAAAAAAAATTAAAATATGAAAACAAAAACATGATAGAAATATCTAGTAAACCCACAGGAAACACCCCAATGTGATTAAGGTAGACTATTTTTGTATATTTTGATTTTTTTTTAAAATCTCTTTCACACACCATATTTTGCTATTCCATAGACAAATACCTTGGCAGTATTTCAAATTTCTTACAGTTCAATAGCCTAACCTTCACTCTGCTCTGTCACTTATATTACCAAACGTTTCAAGGTCTACATAAATATTACATTTGTAGTTTTTTGATTCAACAGCTGAGTAGCTCAGAACTCCTAAATAGCATGCAGATAATAAGGGGGACAGTTTTATAACGGTGCTGAAATCAGTATGTGACATTTACTGAATATTCATGTTCAGCTTTTTTTTTTTTTTAAAAAAAAAAAAAACTTTAGGGCCACATCACTGAAAGAAATGTGGTCAATGTTGCGTTCATACCCACATACTCACACCTAAAAGCAGTCCAGTACAACCACAGTCTGATCTGCTGGCCATGGAGCAGCTCTAAAGCAGAGCTGGGGGTTCAGGGCCCTCTTAAAGACTTCCTCAGAGGCTTTCCCAACCTGAATGTATCCTGCAAACCAACAACCTATAACAAATTTGACTTTCTGGTCGCAAACCAATTGCTCTTAACACTGCCCTCCAGTTATGTGCAAAATAGCTACTTAAGGTACTTTATTTATTGCAATCAAAAGCATTGGACTGATACCAGTGACAAAGCTGGATGATGTTTCACACCCACATATTATTCTTGTTTGGATGGCTGGATGTTGTAAAATTTATGAGTGTGTGAGAGTTGTCAAAAATAAATAAAATCTGCCTAGTTCTGTATGGTTGCCTCTTGTTTGTTAATGGTAAGATTGTACTAGTGGGTGTGGTTACTTGGATTTGCACCACTGCTCACTCATGTTTACTACAGAAAGCCTGATATTTAAAGCTTTTGTCCGATTTGACTTGCTGTTTCTTCCAAGTGCACCCCCTAACGAAGACATCAGCAAAGCACATTTAGAAGAATCAGGAAGTGCTATCATATTTCACTACGGCACTATTAAGATATACAATCAAGTGACCAAGATTTACCCACATGGCTGTAACAACCACTTTTACAGTTTTTGAGGTAAGGCAAGAATTATTGAAGTGAATGGGAAATTGCTGTAGATTTTTTTTTCTCTCTGATGTGTAAAATGTGTATATTTACTTTGTAATTTTGATTGGTTGTTATAGCAAAAGGCTTAATTTAATTTAATCTGTTGTCAATTATCCTTTGACTGCTAGTTGACACCTTCCAGGTGCTACAGCTTGCTGTTTAGACAGTTTAACTAATTAAAATTTCCTAAGCCGCCACTGCAGCATCTTGCATTTTAAAGTACAAGTTTTTAAGTTAGTATGCAACCTGTAGCTGCTTTCTGTGATCAACATTAAACTACGATATTTATACATTCACACAAAGTTGAGAAACATAATTCATAAAACTTCCTTGGCTTGAATTACTGGACCGTAAAAATGCACCTAAACAGATGTGGGTTTGTTACATACTGCCTCTTTCCTGTTAACTCACCAGGGAAATAAGCGAAGAAGAAATTTACTGTAATGCATCCTATAGGTTTGTCATTAACAGAGAGTCTAATCGCAGGCTTCAAATGGTTTGCAATTCATTCATCATTCATTCATCATCGCACTGATTTAAGTATAAAAAAAAGTACGTATTATACTATCCTAATAATTATTGCTTGTAACATAAATTAAATGTATAAACTTGATTGTCGAAAAAATCTATTCTAATATTTTCTCCTTAATAAGGATTAATATTAACATAAATTGAAATATCAATAATTAGTTCATGTAACTTCTACTTAGTTTATATAGTTTACAATGTAAAGTTTTGTTTCGTCAAACAGAATTTTCACTTTATAAGAAGGGAGATGTATCAGAAAATTATCATGCATACATGTACATTTTCTGTTTATTACAAATTACATGAAAGTAAGAAAGTAATTAGCACAGATATGTTACTAATATTACATCTGAATGCAATTAAATTTAAGAGGATACAAAAAAATGTATTTTTGGTGTTTTCCTCAGCCACTGACTTAATGCCATCACTAAAAAAAGAAGAAATTGATATTTCAATAGTTTTAATAGCTGTGATTTCTCCAACAGATAGAATATTAACTTAGCTTTTGAATGGGGGTAAACAGTCTTAAGTTTTACTTTATTAATATACAGCCATAGTAGGATGTGTTGGCATATATGCCATTAAATGTTACTACTACTGCGAAGGGGAAGTGAGAAAAATCTGGCCTGTTTCCTGCCCAATTATTTTACAGAGAAAACCACAAGGAAGAAAAAGCAAAAAATCAATGTAGTGCTTTTAAAGCTGATTTAAGATTATGTTACGATTACTATTTCATTTAGTTTTAAAAAGATATGCAAATTTAGCCTGAATCATTTGAGTGTGCAATTGTGTATTATTGCAAAGCAACATAACTCTCAAACTGTGATGAGGTAGTTCAAATGAACATGTCTCTCTTCATATTTTACAGCTGAATGATACAATAGATCTTGGGAATTCCACAGACAACTTAAACGACACAGAGGAAACCTTCTGTGCAGAGGATGAGGGGATCGGCCTGCAGACCATTCGTGTCGTGTTCAAGCCCCTGCTGTACAGCTTGATCTTTCTGCTGGGTATGGCAGGGAATGGCCTGATGATGACTGTCCTCCTGAGACGCTGGCGCCTCCTGCGCATCACTGAGATCTACCTGATGCACCTCGCCCTGGCTGACCTCATGCTCCTTATTACATTTCCTATTGATATAGTTGACAGTATCAAAGGTTGGCTGTTTGGGGAGTTCCTCTGCAGGCTGACAGGCCTGATGAGAAATCTTAACCTCCACTGTGGGTGTTTCCTTCTTGCGTGCATTGGGTTTGATCGCTATTTGGCTATTGTTCATGCTATTCCTAGTATGCAGAGCCGACGTCCAAGAACGGTGCACCAAACATGCATTTTGTTATGGCTGGTGTGTTTTGGTTTATCAATACCTAATGTTGTGTTTCTTTCTGTAGAAGACACACATGCACACAGACTCTCCTGCTCCTATCATCTTCATGGTATAAATGCAAACAACTGGGTTTTGGCCAGCAGAGTCTTTGATCATGTGTGTTTTTTCCTACCTCTGGCTGTCATGAGCTATTGTTACACGGCAGTGGTGGTTACTTTGCGCAGCAGTCAAAGAAGCCATGCAAAAAAAGGAGCAATTCGACTGGCTTTACTTGTCACTCTTGCGTTTTTCTACTGTTGGCTACCTTATAATATCACCTTACTGATAAAAACGATGGTAGACCTGAAATTAATTGAAACCTGTGAACTTTCTGTCCAACTGCTATCAGCCCTTGATGTGACAAAGGGACTGGGATTCTCACACTGCTACCTGAACCCTTTCTTGTATGCCTTTGTGGGAGTGCGGTTCCGCAAAGACTTAATACAATTACTTTATAAGCTGGGCTGCAGCCGCGTTTGCCTGCCTTTCATCAGAGCTCAGGGTCACAGTCGACCGTCCATTTCTGATGGAGCAACAACCAGCAGCACCATCCTCATCTAATTAACTCTTGTACTACATCAGCTGTAATTAAATGCCTTTGTTCTCTTCTTCAGCATTTCTTTTGGAATTATTTTTTAAATTTTATCAGATGTTTTGACATTATAACACCCATTACAACTTTATGATTGCATTTAAAATATGTCTTATTTACCCAGTCAAGGAAAAAAAATTCTTGTTGCATGGAATCGGTTTTTGTTTGTATTTTAGCTTCTGCTGCTTGAATTTAATAAAGATGTCATTATATTACACAGCCACTGTGTCCCTTTGTCAATGTTATTAAACAACAATAATTGACAACACAATAACCAAAACTAAAACCACCTTAGAGATCAGTATTATTCTATTTTTAGACTTCTATTAAAACACTGTTATACAGAACAACTGCAAACAATCACAAATTGCATCTTATATACAGCAAGTATATATTATATATAATTCCTTTGCACAACAGTTTGGTAGTTGGAGAAAATAAATCAATGATATTAAAACAAATAGAAATTTGAGGCACTCCTCTCCCGACTGCCACTCTGTTCCCATGACAAGTACACACATCTTTGAAATATACATATTTTACAGTATTTTAGAAAATGGCTTCAGATTTGTTATTGAACTGTGTTACAGTGCTTTTAAATATTCAATTTTAACTAGCTGTATTCCAAAATTTAAAGATTATCATTGGATATATTGTTTTTACAGTTCCTCTTTTCAAATAACTGCAAGAATAATGAAAAAAATCAGACACAATGGGAAGGTGACCTAGTGGACATGTTTTTTGTGTTTTGTTTTTTTTTTTTTTTTTTTTTTTTACATTTTATGTAAGCTGGATCAAAACGGCATATTGGCCATACCTCCAGGGCCATAGCCAATGGGACTGTCCAAAGACATTCCCCGCTGTCTGAGAGACTGGGGGCCCATCATACCAGACTGTGGGTGGGAGGGGCCCATCATGGGACCCTGAGGGGACATGAGAGGACCCTGGGGGCCAAAGGGATCCCCTGGAATTGGCATGCTTCGCTGCTTCGCCTGCATCATCATAATGTTTTGCTGTGCCATCAGATTGTGTGGGTGCTGCTGGGAGGACATCATGCCGGGGTAAGGATTGGAAGGATGGTGGAGAAGGCTGTTTGCCATCATGGCTTGCTGTTGCTGGAGTTGCTGCTGAGGCCCCATGCCTGTCCTTCCCATCATATGTCCAGGGGGGCACATTGGGCCCATGCCCCCACCAGACACCATACCCCTAGAGCCCCCCTGAGGAATGCCCATGTTTTGGCGTATTCCACCATGTGAGGGATGAAGTGGCAGCTGCTGTTCAGCCATCATATTCTGCAGATTTGCTAAGTGGGGGTTGGATGATGGGCCGCTGCTGTGCGGTGGGCCAGAAGACGACAGCTGCTTGAGGAGCTGCTGTTGAGTAGGTTGCTGGGATGGTGGCCCCTGATGTGGATTCTGATGTGGCTCACTCTTGGGGAAATACTGAAGAGTGCTACTGGGCTTATCAGAAGGAATGATGCGGGAGAGATCGAACTCTGGTATCCCTGTGTGAGAGGGCCGAATGACTTCGCTTAGATCGGGGCCGTCCCCAATGGGCACAGAGGCAAATGAGTCTGAGTGATGAGAGGGACGCTGGTGAGGATGACCTTTTCTAAGCAGGTGTAACTGTTGAGGAGAGAGAATATCCTCATTAGACTGAGAGAAATTCTGTGACATTCCTCCAATAGGTGAGTGCATGTGCCCATGAGGTGGCGGTTGGATGCGAGGGAAACCAGTCATCTGGTTCTGAGATATAGGTGAGACATTGCAGGGCCCCATTCCATCAGGTGCACCTCCTCCCATCATGGCAGAATTCATGGCAGGCATGCCCATTTGGTTTGGGGAAGAGAGCACAGGTCCTGAGGCATCATGGGGCAGGTGTTGCTGGCCTTGGCTTACAATACTCATGGGGCTTTGGGGATCACTGTGGGGACCAATGGAGCCCTGGGAGACAAGTATCTGGGAGGTCTGGGGGTTCCCCATGTTTCCTGGTAATAAAACAAGAAAAATCACACCATTAACATTCAAGAATAGACTGCCCTTTCCTTAACCCATTATGCTGATGAAATATCAATGAAGGTGTATTCCTATTTTCACGCAGCAATACTTTAATATGAAGGTTTAGACTGAGAGATGGTTTCCATAGGAAAAGCTAAATAGATCTAAGAATAAACACACTTTATTTATACATTCAGGCAATCTTTCTTTAATGGCATGGCGGTATCTATAAATGACACAATGAAGCAGAGTCATTCTACTACCACCCTTCTACATGCTGCTGAAGTGTATAATGCGTGTTCTGTCTGTGTCACAATGGCCCTCATTTATGAAACGAACGTACAACACAAAACTGGGCTTTAGTCATTTCCATGCAAAGTTTCTCTATCACATAGTTACTGATTTTAAATATCTTGGTGTGATTCTGGATAAAAATTTCAACTTCAAGAAACACATAAATACAATGGTGAAAACTATAAAGTTTAACCTGGAAAACTTCAGACAAATTAGAAACGGTCTCTCTCTTGGCCCTGCACTATCATCACTGTGGGATACTGGAGAAATACAATGTACTGAGCTTCTATTTAATCCTCTAGCTTATCCTCTATACAAGACTCTAACATACCACTTTGTCGCACTGCATTTAGGCAATCATCTTTTTCTTTAAGAGCTACAAGTCAGTGGAAGACTGCCTGACCATGTGAGGAGCTTAAGCTCTATCAGGACTTTCAAAACCGCCTTGAAAAGACGTTTAAAAGCTACTGAGCGCTGTATTCACTGACCTTGAACTCTGGACTTTATAACTTGTTTTAAAATCGACAATTTCAATTGTGATGCGCTATTGTGAGTAGCTTTTTATTCTGTGTTTTGTAAGAGATGCGTTTTTTTGTGTAGTTTTATTAGGTATCGTCTGCCTTGTGTCTTTGTCTTTGTATCATTTTATATCATGTTCTATAGAGTGGTGAAGGAATAACATATTTTTGTAGGCCAACCAGGCTGACAGACTGCCGCGTTTTAGGACTCATTACTTCACCACTCTATTGTGTGTATTATTTGTCTTGTGTGGTTCTTTTTTTCATCTTTTTTCTTGTACAAATTTATATAATCATGTTATTGTACTGACCTGCCAAGGGACTGCAGAGCTGCATTAGCTCTAAGCTATAATCTGGAACGGCGCATCAAATGGTAGCATTTATGTTTTACTTTTTTTACTGTACATGGGCCCTTTAAAATGAAATTTAAAAAAAAAATCAATATGGATGTGAGCGAAGTCAACACGTGTACGCAGGTTTGAGTCAGCGTGGACATGAGATGCAACACAGTAAATCTGGCTGAGCTGGAGAATTGTTGTTAGACCACATTCTGACTGGCATCTTAGTACTTGCAGTCACATATTAATCACTGGAAAATGTAGAGTTAACTGAGAAAATATGTTTTGTAAAGGCCTGCATCTGTGCGGTCTGTATCACAGCTGGCAGTATCCTGGCTCTGTGCAAATGCTGACCGAAAGCTGAAAAGCACTGGAACCTGCTCTAATTTATGTGAAACTTTTATTTTGAACACTGATAAGCCAAAAAATATCTATATCATTTTTCATTACAAGGAAATAAACTCTGAAACATTGTAATTATCTAAATTTTAGCAGCCTAGGCAATTAGATTTTTACTGGTGCCCGGCTCAGACACAAGCGGTGCGTCTTTCACCTTTGTTACCTGTTATGAATGCAACCCTGATATGCATGGCCACACGATCTGCGTTCTTGGTCAGTTCAAATTTTTTATATGAACTCGACAAAATATCAGTGTTATAAAATATATGGGCTAATATTATTAATATATGTTGTCTATCGACTGGTAAATATGGATGTATAAATTAAATACTTAAACCTCAGCTGGAGTACGATTGTCCACTGTAACGCTATCAGCTGCAGCTCTGTTTTCTTTCCATACTGTGTTTTTTTGACTTCCTTTGATGACACTTTTCTGACTGCTAAACAGAACCAGTTGGTTAAATTGGACCTCGGCATATCCATTTCTAGCCCAGAGAAGTTTCTGTTTTTGTACATATTATACCTCTCCCTGTTGTAAACTTTTGGGGTAACTTTTTGTAAATGACAACTGTTTTCAGCGACCACATTTATCAACAGCGAGTCATTCATACACTGTGATTGGTGAGATAAGAACATTTGATGAATCGGACGTGAACCCTATCCCACAATGATTTCAGCACTCAGATCTGAGCTGGGCTTCATGTTTGATTAATAAATGAGGGTCGTTGTTTTGTTTTTTTCATACCTCCAATGCTGACACCAGATAGAAGAGGTCGATCTGGCAGCATCTCATCATCTGAAGTGGCAATTGTTTTGATTGCATCATGGTAGAGAGGAGTAGAACTGGGCATGGCATACTTGGACATCTGAGACATTATAAGAGATAAAGGATTCTGAGATGGAGGATTATCGGGGGAGGAAGTAAATGGCATACTAGGATTCATAGAGCCTGGCTGGCTTATAGGTGTAGAATTGGAACTCCTGGGGGGAAGTGATTGGCCTGCAAAGAACATTAAAAATAATTGATTAATGCTATAGCAATACAAAAAAAGCATTTAAAATAATCAAATGTCATTGTGGATTTTGACTGTACCTGTCTCAGTGGAACTACTTCCTCCATTGCCCACAATCTTCCCACTGGTTGGACCACCTGGACTTGGAAGAGCTGTTTTGGGAGATGCCCACCCTGGAGAGCCCACAGCCATTGCAGGGGACTTGAGTCTTCCAGGAGAGGCAGACGGAGAGTGCAACCCAAGGTTGACAGACCCCATGATCTGGGGGGACTTCATGGAAGAGGAGGAAGGAGTCCCAGCACCAGAAGCAGGGGGAAGAGTGGCATGATGCCCTGCGGAGGAGACCTGTGAGGGTGACTTCAGTCCTGGAGCAGAGGGGGAAGGTAGGAGAGGAGATGGCTCTTGGTTGAGGGATGGAGACTTGAGCTGATGAGGACGAGGCACTGAAGGAGAGGTCAGGGGGTTGACGTTGATTGATAGGTCAGAAGGGTGCCTCGAAACGAGGTCGATTCCCCTGAGGCCTCCAGTCATCGGCATATGACTAAGCCGGGACGTACCTCCCATTTGAGTATGACCTTGTTGGTCAGGCCCAAACATTTCAGGGCCAGGTTGTTGAAGATAGGGCCCTTCCACCTGTCCTCCAGAGAAGGGCCCTTGATTGGGAAACTGGAAGGGGCCATCAGGTCCTGGGATCATTCCCTTATTTCCCCCTCTTCCATTCTGTGATGCCCTGATTCGCGAAATCTCTCCAGGACTAAACATGTCACCTATAGGCCCCCCTCCTACAGGAGCTCCTCTGAGCTTCTGAGACAGCATCATCTGCTGTTGTTGCTGAACATTCATCTGCGGGTTCATGTTCATTGTGAGGTTGCTCCCCAGATGAGAATCCACCAGGTCTCTTATCTGAGGACCCCCTCCAGGAGAGCCCATAATCTCCCGTGAACTAGGAAAGTCCATTGGATCACCTCGTGAAGAGGGTGGACCTCGGCCCATTCCCAAATTGTGAAAGTCTGGGCCCCCGGGATTATCTATTATTCTTGAGCCTAGGTTGCCCTGTTGCTGCTGTTTAGCTAATCTGTCAAGTTCAAATCTGGGAAGCCCCTGCATTTGCCGTTTCTCCATGAGGCGAAACATTTCCTCATGTGTTAACAGATGTTCTGGGTCGCCCTGCAAGTGCTGAGGAGGTCCACCAGGGTAGCAGCCATGAAAGGGACCTCCACCACCTATGTTGTTGGACATATCATCGAGCCAAATCATCCCTGACCTGGTGGGCCTTTGGGGCCCTAAACCCTCTACTGATAAAGGGTTACCAGGAAAACCACCTCCTCCAGGTGGCCCTCTCTGCATCTGTCCCAGGAACCTTGGGCCACGGGGCCCTTCTTGGTGCATGTCTACCATTCGTGCATTTCCACCCATTCCTCCTCCCATCATATTGCCAGGACCCCACTGCTGGTCTCCAGGCTTGCTGTGGTAGGGTGGAGGGGGTCCTCTCATCATCATTGGACCTCCATGCATACCAATTTCACTCATCATTCTAAAGTGCTGTGGATGCGTTGGAGGTTGTATTTCCTGTTGCCGTCTCTTCTCTTGGTAGTATTCTTCTTGAAGTTTTCTCCATGCCATTTGCTCTGGGGTCAGCCCTTCTGGTCCGAGTAAAGGACCCATGTCGACCCCAGGTGAAGACAGCTGGTGATGGGGGTGTTGTGGTAAATTATGGTGAGAGTCCATTTGAGGGCTGTCAAGGGCAGGTCCGGCAAGGGACTGTGTTTGAGAAATGATGGACTGCAGGGGTTCTTCATATTTCTTCATACCTCCCATCGGAGCCAAGGCTGACGATAGCATATTAGAGTTATTAGTACCACTGTCACCATCTTCTAGAATACCGCTCCTATCAGTATTGTTGTTATTATTAAGGTTGGAGGAGTTATTACTTGCATTGTTGTTGGGGCCTCCTGTGTCTCCAGGACCTCCACTTGCCCCACTGCGCAAAAGCAGCCTCTCTATGTCTCTCAGTGTCTGCAAAGAGCGTTCCCTGTGTTCCAGCTGCTCTTTGGACAGACCATCCGTGTGCCCTGGCCCCCCCCTCTGGCCTGCATCACCCTGTAGGTGCGCAGAAAGAATGGAGGGACTCCGAGAGGGAGAAACAGTAGCAACAGGAAGTGACATAGCTCCTGCACACTCCCCATCTCCAGTTCCTGGGACTGAGCCTGCAGGTGCGGCCGTGCTCCCTCCCTCTGACCTATGGACGCTGATGCTGTTATTGCTGGAAGCTCCGCCAGGTCTGGTCTGAGAGGATTCATTATCTGAGTGTCCTGCTGATGATGGCGTCCCTGCAGGATGTAACGCTCCTCCAACTCCTGCAGAGGCCGGCCGCGGAGTTCCACTTTGGGATTTTGGGGTGCCTGTGGGTGGAGAGCTGCTGGAGTTTACCTTCTCAGACTGGTTAGCAAGCTTCCCTGATGTGTGGCCCTGTGACAGACAAAAAAAGAAACATTTATATTAAGTGTATTATTTTCATTTTCAGTAGCAATAGCAGCAGTAATTGTAGTTATTATACACTGTAAATTGTCTGTTTGGTATTTTTAGATAGATAGATAGATAGATAGATAGATAGATAGATAGATAGACATACTTTATTTGTCAAAACAACACACTGCATTTGACTTTCTCAGTGCAAGCACCAACAGCAGTCGTATCAGCTGCTAATAGAAACAGGAACAAAGGGGTATGTAAGACCAAAATAGCTTAACAAATTTACCTCCCCACATACTTTGCACTTGTGGTCTGTACTGTGGAAAACACTTTTAACTCCCCCATGGTTTAATACAAACTTGACATTTTGTTTAATTTGCCTCTGACCTGGTCCAACTTGGTGAGTGAAACATTTTGCTGGTGAAACAGAAGGATGGAATCGGTCTGTCCTTTCATTACTGCCTCTGCAGCACTGTCAAACAAAGAGCAGTATTACAAATCATATGATCACAGCAGTTAAATACTTCAGTTTTTAACTGAAGATCTAATCTGAATCCAAAAAATCCCAAAACAAATAGGCTGGTTGATTAGATAAAGAAAATCTAGACCTCTCCACTTCTGAGAATTATAACCTGCATGTCGGGCCTGGGAATGGTTATCACCTGTTGGCTAGGCTGGTTGTGAAAACATACACCACTTGCTGTGAAGGCTGAGGTGGCTCTGTCTTTAGCCCTGCTCCCACTCCACATCCCATTACAGCACCAGTAGGTTCAGACACTGGTCCTGCAGACAGGCGGTCAGAGAGCCCTTGGATAGGACCTGCCAGCCCACGCTCTCCTGAGAAAAATCAGCAGTACACTGGTTTAATTTAGTTTAAGTGGTGTCCTGGTTTATAATTGTGATAGCAGTACATCCTTTTGGCTGCAACATCTAAACACTAGATGGAGCTAAAAAACATGTAAAGTCAAATCAGTGGAAAGTAACAGTATGGCACTCCAAGCTTACATCATCTTCCTTTGAGTGTGTGTATAGGACCTGAAAACAGCTATGGATAATTTATGGATTTAACCTCAAAGTTGTGGCTACAATGACACAATTGTTAGTGAGGACTTCACTACATTTAGACAACAGCAACTGGCAGTGTGTTTCCCTATCTGTGGAGACAGGCAGACTCACGGTTGGTCGCAGTGTGCGGCTTGTCATCATCTTCCTCTGTGTCAGGTCCAGAGCACCATTCATCTCCACTGTACGGCTGTTTCTTCTCCAGGACACAGCGCCGCTTACTGCGCATAACACCCTCTAAAGGATAAAACACACACATCAACATTAACTTCTATAGTATTGTTTCTTTAAAGGGTATTATCAAAACTACTTTGTTTGTATAATTCACCACAAAAGGTCAAAATCCACTGCTGTATTTTCCAGAGCCAGACGCTACCCAGCTTGCAATTTTTGGTTACAAAAAGATTATAAGAATGGTACTATGCAATGTTTTAGTAATGTTTTCTTATAGTTCCTAGAAAGTTCTTCTCATGGTTAGGGTAACATTCTCTATAATTATCATTATCATCATTACAGACATTTTTCTGAATGTTGCTTTGAAAATGTTTTTCCTTTGTTCTCATGTAACATTGTGGGACTGTTTAATAAAAAGAACATTCTATGATCTGCCACCTCTCAACATCACCAAAACATCATCATAATGTTGCAATTAAAACGTTACGTCTTACTCAGCATTTAATGTTACAGGAACATTATTCAGCATGATAAGCATCCTTAGAATGTTCTTTGAACATAGGATTAAAATGTTTTATTTAAAACATTGTTACACCTAGTAGGTAAAGTACACCAATGTTGTGGGAATGTTCCCTGCTAGCTGGGTAATGTACTGCTGCAGTTTGTATTACTTGCTAGAAGTTATTTCGTCCCAGCTAACAGCTGTCTTGACAAATGCAACAAATCACTTTAAATCTGAAAAGGATGTCCGAATCAGTTAAAGCATTATCCAATGCTTTAAGTTTAAAAAAAGGCAATTAGCTGCATCATGAAGTCATGTTAGTAAAATGTTCCAAAGTCATGTTAAATTATGAATTATGTTAACTAGAGCTCCTAAAAATTTGACTTTCTGCAGCAGGATTTGAAGTTGCTCTTTTTGTTTCCTCAGGGTGTTTCAAAGCACTGTTGCAGGAATTTTGTAAATCATCACCGCCAATGCCAGGGTGTACTTGTACTGTACTGTACTTCTCAGTCTTTCTTTGTAGGAATTTCGTTTTGTGTTCTTTTTGTGTTTTAATTGCTTTGATTTGCTTTTTTGATTTTGTATTTTTGTTCTGTGTTTGTGTCTGTAACTTGAATTGCTGCCTGTCTTGGCCAGGAGGAGTTTTTTTCTGGTTAAATAAAATAATTAAAAAAAATACACATCTGAATTATACATTATTATAATTAAGGACTTATAGGTAAAAATGAAACACTAGAAATCATTTGCAGTTCTGCTCTTCTCTATTATGGTTCTTTTTTCTTTTCCCAACAAAATGCCGTGCATGCTAATCACATCTGCAGATGCAATGTTTCGAGAAGCATGTGCTGAGCCTTCTCACATGGTGCAATTACGATTTTGTGGATGCACAAGCTGCTATGCAGCAGTGATTGCTAGCAGCTGCAGGAAACATGTAGCAGCTTTAACATTTCCAGAAGGTAAACTGGCAGGAAAAGAGGAAGAACCAACTTCTGACAGCAAATACAACGGCGGGTTTAAACTCTAAATAGTGATAGGAGAGGAGAGCACACTGGAAATGTCCCTGATTACTGTCACATATTTAGAGAAGCTCTTTAAACAAAACAGAGAAGATTTTTCAGGTTCATTACTCAACATCTTGCTGACTTTGTGGCAGAAAACTACCTTGCAGTAAACACATCAGATGAGCTCGGGTAACCACAGACTTAAAAGACGTACAAATGTACAGTAAGGGAGGAAGGAAGTGTGCAGTGACAATACAGAGAAAAGGACAGCAGAGGGAGGGCTGCTGCTACCTTGACACAGAGAGGCACTATAAAAGAGCTGACCTTGTCTTCTGTGAATGTTTTTGTTACAGCATTTACTGGTTTATCTTAACAAGAAACCTAGTATGAAAAGAAACCTAACTAGACTATTTGTCACTGACTCTCTACAGGTTTGATGGCAGAGTGATTTTAAGGCTTGTGGTTTATTTGATTGCACTTCTCTAAAAGCAGAAATTAGATCGCGGGGAGTGAGACACAAAGACAGACAGACAGGAGAGTGTGTGTGTGTGTGTGTGTGTGTGTGTGTGTGTGGAGGTCAAATAGAGCCAAAAAAGATTTTCCCTAAAATGATCCACCCTATCTTTCTTTCTCTCCCTCTTTTACCCTGCCGCTCTTTGTGTTGGAACCACACCTCTCCCTCACAGTGCGTCAACATGTGTGTGTGTGTGTGTGTGTGTGTGTGTGTTTAATGAAGTTCAAGTCATGAACAGGAAGCCCAGATGAGTTTCACAAAATCATATTATCAACTACAGTCAAACACTTGCATGAACACATGGAGGCTTAAATAAGCAACAGCAAACGAATGCAAATCAAACACTTTGCACTGAACCACATGAACACAAGTGTTTACCAAACACTCACAAAAGGAACTTAGGAACTTTAACTCTTCCCACCCACTCACCGTCTTTGCTTTAATAACAAGCTCTCTAGGCTTACTAAGTTTTCGCAACCTCATGACCTGTCTCTCCCTCTGAGCACTACTGAAAGCCCAGATGCTTTTTCATCTGAGGCACGTCACTGCAGCGCGGGCATAGCAAAAACTATCAAAAGCCAGGGGGAAATTTTGACGCTTCACTGAAAGGTCAGGGCATTTCAACGAGAAAGAAAACAAGTTCCTGCTGTGGAGGAGGTGAATGCACGTAATCTTTTATTTCGGGTAAAGATTTGGCTGATAGGAAGGCAAAGGAAGTGAACTTGTGCATACTTAGAACAGAGACACACTGTGTATACGTCCCAGACGCTGACACAGTTTCATCTGTGTGTTCATGTCTTACCTCCTTTGGCATCAGTCTCAAGAGCTGGAGGAACAGCATTTCTTGATTCGCCAGAGTCAATTGAGACGCTCCGCTCCCGCTTGGATTTGGTTTTCAGCATCCCTCCGATGCTGCTCACTGATTGGCTTACAGCCTTCAGTCCAGGGTTGCCGGGGGAAATCTGGTTGGTTTTGACTCCATGGCTCCCGGCACCAACGCCCTTTGGACCCAGGTGGCCAGCAGCTCCCTGCTGCTGCTGAGCCTGCTGGTTTACATTGGGTATTTGGGATCGGCCGTCACTGGTGACCTGCTTGCCATGATTGGCCAGTTTATTGTCTGGGTGCATTTGATTGGCTGGTGATTGAGGTGGAGGTCTGGTATGGAGAAAAGCTGTTTGTCAGTGAAGCTCACATTGCTTACAAGCGACACTGATGAAGAAAAGAAAAATCAAGAGACAATATTTCAGACATAAATCCTCTAGGAGTTGAAAGAAAATTTAAGACCATTTCTCCACAAGACCTGACCTGGGAGTAAATACAAATCTGACCACTGCACAAGCAGCAATTTGGAAATGAAAACTACTAATCACATAGTTGCTACAGGACAGAGTTGATCAGAGTTCATACAGATGGGGGAAGTCGAATTCAAGGACTTTCAAGTACTGTTTAAGCACTTATTTTAAGGGATGAAATTTTTTCCACCCAACTATCAATTGCAAAAGAATTGTGCAAATTTGCTATAGCAAACATGCTACCAAGGCCTACAATTAAGTAATTATTAATCAGTTTGTTATTAATTTTCAGGCATGTTACTGACGAAGCTCAACGTTGTGCTAATGGCTGACTGCAACACTGTGTGTGTTGTGGAGGCTTCCAAAACATCCTGGTTACGACTGTCTACTAACCTTTATATAATAATTGCAAGAACAGCCATTTATCTGATACATTTCATAAAATAATTTATCCTTCTGCCCTCTTCTCATTGATATTCAAGTAGTTTTTCAAGGAGCAAGTTAAAAAAGTCTGATTTTCAAAGTAATCCAGAACTTGAATTTCTGAGTGTCAAATTCAAGCACTTCAAGCATCTCGAGCACCTTGTTTGAACCCTGGTTTATAGATCTATTTCAGCTTACGTTTTTCAAAAAAATAAACTTGATATTGTGCCTTAACTGAGTGGCTGATTAGTAACACACTTAGCTTCCAGGTTAGGCCTTGAGAGCAAACTTTTCCGCCTGTTCACTCACCTCATCTCAACCAGATGCTCAGCTGATACAATGCCATGCTGCTCTCCAGGATGCTTCACTGACCACACATGGACCTGGGGACAACAAATGAGAAACTTCATCATTGGAGCCGGATAGCAGCCTTTACAGTCAGCTTTATCTGTGGGTCAACATCAACTTCATGAGCAAAGACAGACAAGAGAGAAGGGACCAAAAGATTGATAAGAGAGCAGGAGCAAAGACACACAAGTGCTTTTTTGCACAGAACCAAATAATGCCAGCATAATGCTGCTCCAGTGTGTGATTTTAGATAGCATGCCGGTGTTTAAGAAGCAAAAAGAGGTTTAACTTGTAAACAAGGGATGCAACGGAGCGAGATTTTCATGGTATGATAGCCGTCTCAGAAAATATTGTGGTATTATTATCATTATTATGTTTCAGAAGGACCATTAACGGAATGAAAACAGAAGGCTTAAATTTAGTTGAACAAATGTTTTATCACTATTTTGATAATAACTAAAATAAAGGTGAAATTTTCTATCTGGCTGCATTTTTTCTCAAAATCATAGATATGCAAATGTGCAAAGCTTGATCAGTTTAATCATCTTCAACTTTCATATCATTGTATACCTTAAAACCAGTAGAGCGCTGCAACCCTAGTGTAAACACAACAATCAGCATCTATCTGTGTGCGTTGTCCCTTCATGCCCACTGTCTATTTTACATAGACGCCGATTTGGCCCTGTGACTACGACCGCCCAATTCTGTGTCCGTAGCTTTCATACAGAACAGAGTGGAGGAATAACAGCACCACAGTCCCACCTTCAACGAACTGTGTAAAAGGGACTACTGTGAGGTGACTGTTCCTTTAAGAGAAAGAGAGCAAAGAGTGAGTTTGAGCTGGGGGGAGGGATCTGCAGCTCAGAAGTAGCTCAGCAGTGTTATAGGTCCCTCCCTCTACCAAACACTTTGCAAACCACAAAAACTCCACCACACATTCCACAACACTGTCTGTAGCAATACCTGTCTCTCCCTCCCTCCCTCACTCAGAGAGACTCTTTCTCTCAGTTTCACACTTGTGTAAAGCACAAACAGGCAAGCACTCATTACCTGATTATAACAGATTTTAATTTAGGCCTGTTTAGACCCCATGGGTTTATCAGCATTTGTTTTTAAACTATTTAAGTGTGACCTAAGAGCCCAGATGATAAGTCCTCAGCTCTCAGATATCTCATTTTAGGTTTACCAGTAATGTGAGGAAACAAAATGAGCCTTAAACTGAGCAGGATTCAAGTTCAACTTTAAGAATGGACGACACTTTGCAGCACACGAGGCTTCATTCTGGGTTCAAGTCGATAGCTGCAAGCTGACGCCCTCCTGACACCACCACCTGCCTGTGTCCATAACCCCAAGCTTCAGATTTTAACCTTTGCAACTGGGGTGTGCTTCTCTGTGTGTCAAAGAATTTGTATGTAACTTGTTAAACACAAAATTTTCTTGCTGTGCATCCCACAAAAGCTGCGTGTGCACAGAGCATTAAACAGTTCCTCAGTATTTGCAGGTCTGAACAAAACCCTTCCACACCTGTTGCTGGTGAACAATAGTTGGTCAAAACAGTCATCACAGCCTGCTCAAAAACATCTAGCCGAGATATTTGGCTGACACGCTGCAGATCTCATGTAAACATTTCCACTGGTTTCCATTTTTGGTCAATGACACAATCCCACACGGCGTAGTCAGTCAGGTCAGCTGTCACGCTCTTACAGAACCATCTGTACCACTCACTCACCTTGACAGGTAATGGTAAACACAATGCTGTAATTAGTCATTAACTATCACCGGCTCATGTCAGCACAGAAAGGTGCCTTGTTCGTTGGCTTAGGATTTCATCACTCATTAACTCAAACGGGGACAGTCAGACGTCGCTCCTGTTGACAAAGTGTGACTCACTTGCTTTGTGCGACACAGAGTGGAGGCAGACTAATCATATGGTGAGTCGCTGACCTTCGAGTTGACAGTCAAGAAAAGATAGGCCTATCTAAAGTGAATGCCAGTCTAAGAGATATCCAGGAGACTCCCAGTCATTTCTGCTGTACTTGATACGATCAACATTGGAGAAGCCTGAGGAAGTCTTATTGAGTCCACTATAGGCTGTAAAAGCACACTGAAACAGGAACAAGTCACTCAAGGCTTGAAGACCTGAACAAAATGGCTCGATGTCTTTCAGAAAATATAGGTAAAAGGCAATGAGAAACTTGGGAAGTAATGACCCAAAAATTTGCAAAGAACAAATGTAAAAAGTACACTTAAAATACCTGAAAATTAGAGAGGAAAAAAATAACAGAAAAATAAAGTGAAAGAAAAAAACAACTAACAATAAAAAAAAACCCTAAAGAAATTCTTAATGATAATAATACTTTTATAAAATATTTTAAATATATCATTATGGTAATTATCAATATAGTGTTTTTTTTTCCATTTTTTTTTCCCAAGCTTTTTTAAGAACAATTTTCTAAATCTACTAACTTCTTTCAATTTGCACAACAGTTCTTGCGAAGTTGCTCATTGCCTTTTTTCCATGTTTCCAAAAGAAAGCAAACCAACTTGCTCACACTTCAAAGGGTTTTAATCCCTTTGAAGTGTGTCGGTCCAGGTTTCAAAGGGTTAAAGGCACTAGATGTTTTGTTTCATTTGACCATTTTGTAAACCTGGAGTCAGGCCTTGCACTACTATTATCCCCACTCCATGCCACGTGTATGGAGCCTGTATTTAAGTAATCAGCCTCAAGGAACATTACAGTGACTTTAGAGCAGCTAAAGCTTTTTTCAAACTGCATGAGTTTTTGTTTGAGAGGGTTATAAGCGTTTTTTTAGGTTCTGTAATATATGAAAATTACTACAACTATTTCTGACCTTTATGAATAATATTTACAAAAATGTAATTCCTTGACCTTCTGCAGGAGTACCTGGACTAGGTGCTGACGTTTCATTATCAAAACACATTGATTGTTATTTTCAGGTGATTATAAACTGAAGAAAATATACTCAATTTCTGCCAATATATCACACTAATCCTACAAATTTAATACAAATGATTAACTAAACAAGTTATTAATTTGAAGCTTATGAATTCAAAACTCATTTGTCACACCTTTATTACACATGAGTGATTTCCAACTAATTTATTATGCAACATCATAAAACAACTGGTTGCACCGGTGATGACTTGGGTGTGTCATGGTATTACTGTATTGTATTTGTCCTTAATTTCCATCAGTTTGTTTTGATAATGATAATAATAAGCCAAATTATACCCACTTTGATTCAATGCAGTAGAACTGAAAAAAGAAAATGCCACATGTTTCAATAGTTGTTACATGTACTGTTCTGTACATTGAACAGTAGCAAAGACACAAGCAGAATCTGATTTGCATGTTCAGCTCTGATTTTTGTTTATCAACGTTGACTAACTAGACACACTAGACACACACCAACACTCAACCTAATTGGTGTCATCTGCATTCATTACATCCTGATCTCAACACGTGAACTTAACAAGACATTTAACACCTAAGCTTGAGAAATGATTAGTACTTAATCATGGTGACATTTGAATGATTAATTAAATCAAATCAGCCTGGCTGCTATGCAATTAATCTGCAATAAAATCAAGGTTGTAAAATCAAACTTCATGTCCCTTAAGGGAGGCGTTCTCACATTCCCTCCCCCTTACCCAGTCAAACTGTTTCTGCCAAAGCAGGTTGGAACACTCATTTTAAGTCTAGCTTTTGTGTTCATGTTGACAAGGTTGCAGATCTCCATCTGGCCTGACAGACTGTAGCTTTCCTTATCAAACAGGGTCTCCTGCAGTTTCTTCTCATGGTTTAACAACTTCTCAGTGGCAATGAAAATATGTTGCTTGCATTTATTTGAATCTGTGGTTCCAAAATGCCTATTGCACTTCTTCAGACTATCATTTAACAAATGGGTAAGATAGTTTGGACAAGAGGTAATATCTGACACTAGACGTGAAAGTCTCTGAAAAATTTCTCATCCAAGTTGAACTTGAATCAGCTTCAGCCTCCAGCAACCGTGAAAAGGATAAGCAAGAGGAGATAACAGATGGATAGATAGATGCATGCTGTCACACTTGGAAATGCACAAATTCCAGTTTAGCTTGGTATGTAAAGAACACTGGCTCCTATGATTTATAATCACAAGTACCTGGTATGTACAGAGACTGACTAATCAAAAATCTGGCATCACCCATATTGACTCGCAGCAGACCAATTGCTGAGAAAAGACACCACTGTAATCGTTTCTCACACTTCTAAAAGCTTAAAAAAATAATTACAGCTAAAGTAAGGTGACATTTGACTCTTGGATTTACTTAAATGTACATCGCTCAGTAGATAACACACTGTCAGCTCCCAGTAGCTAGAAAAAAAAATAAGAAAGTAATTCCTAATAAGGTGCACGACTGCCAAGTACCGTACTGGTTCATGGGAACAACTATGAAAAATAGTCTTGTATTGTAGTTGATAGACAGCAGTTACCAAAAATATTTCTTTTTATGGAAATCTAATGCTCTTCTTGTGCAAGAAAAACTGTATGTGCCATCACCATTTCATGTTGAAGGTCACAGCCTGTTAAAAAATCTCATGACTTAAAAAATGATGTAATTTCTTTCAAAGACAGGGGAAATTAGTAAAAGTTGGCAAAAAATGCTCTGAAAATTAGGACTTTTTTGTGACTATTTGACTATCTACAAACCTTTATCTAATAATTGCAAGCACAGCCATTTATCTGATGCATTTCATAAAATAATTTATCCTTCTGCCCTCCTCTAAGGGTGTTCCCTAGATTTTGCTGCTGGGGGAGCGCTCTGGACTGTAACTTTCTGTGATAACATTATCTTCTCTCCTCTGCTTAGAAGTGGTAAATTCACCATTCTCTGCTTTTGTTTGATATGTTGTTGCGCACTTACGACACATCATTAGCGGCGTTGGCGTGTTTACTATATTAAGTGAATGCCACTGACATGCTGAACATCCTGCGGAGCCCTGTTTGTAGTGCTACAGCTTGGAAATCACTGCTTGTTAACAATAAATGTTTAAAGCACCACAATTAAATAATAATTCTGTGCTTAGTTATCTGAAAACAGAAACAGAAAAAAACTGTAAATGAGAACAATATTATGAATTTGGTTGTATTACAACACAGTATAGGTAACCACAGTGAGCAGGAGGAAACTGAATGGAGGTGCAACGGGCGGCCATTCGACAGAGAAACAGGCTGTAAGACAACAAAGTTAACCCAACTTTCTCTTGTCTCTAACTTTTTCTATAATCACACTGTTTAAATATCAAAATAGCTGATCATACACCACAGATGTTGTCATTAACCTGTAGATATTTTGTTGATCTTGTCAGATGATGTCCCGACCATGAAATAATGGTTTGCACAGCTGGGCGGTCTGTCCCACTCCTTACCAGATGTTTTCTGTGATGTGCATTTTTGTTGTTTGCCAAATGAACAGAGGGTGAAGAGGAGATTTAGCAGTTTTCATGTTGTTCAGGCATTTTACAGGGGACATAAGCCTCGACAAAAACTACCTGAAAAATTGTGTTTTCACTCAAAAACAGTGTTTCAAAATGTAGACAATCTACCATAGACAAACTCTTGGTTATCTGGATCCCCTAAAGTCTGGCACTCACAACTGAAGAAAAAAAGAACTGCTCTGGGTTTTTGAGTTGCAAACTGTCTCTTCAGTTCTTACTGCTGAACAGTTTGATGGTATTCTTTTGAGAAAAACGATGAATAAACATACATTCACATTCTAAAAAGAATTTGACAGCACAAACAATTACTGTAATTTAAGGGTAATACTGTTTTTTTACACATTCAAAAAATGTTACCCTTGACACCTGGGTACCTGGGTACAGAGGAATTTTCCAGATAACCAAGAAATGCTACCTTTTCATTCAGGCATCTGCTCAGTCATCCGAGAATGTACTACTACTTCAATAGAATGTACACTCTACAGACTCATACTGACTGGCTGAAATAGTGTTGTCATCATACTGGAATTTTGCCTTGAAAAATATTGACATTTGACTATATTTTGATCCCACAGGGAAAGGTTGACATTGGGGGCATACAATTTGTATGTTTTTTAGAGACAAATATGACATGGCTAAAACATGACAATGATTATTTTTCTTTTTAGTAGCAGAGCAGAATGACTGTAGAAAACATTAACAATAAAAGAGAGTGAGAAAACGCAGCTGGCACCTGTGTATCAATACACAAAATGAGTACTGAAATAGTTTCAAATATCAAAATCCATATGTATCAGTCAATTGTTATGACAACACTAGACTGGAACAGTGGGGTCTTTCAGACTAGAATAGTGTCTCTTGTTTGAATCCTCTCAAGTCAAATATCTCTGAAAATTTCACTTTTGGCTTAAATTTAAGTAATCTATAACAATAAATGAAGATTATGTGGAGATTATAATATTCAATTTCGGCTGGAATGGTCATTTTAGGACATGCAGTGCATGGTGCTGTTGAATTATATTGCATCATCTTAAGGTGTTTCTTAAGCTGATTTTGCACTGCACAAAAACACCAGCTAACATCTGGCTTTTTAATGTAATGGGAAAGGTTATAATTGCCATTCACACCAGGGTCAAATGACTTTGCAGCAGTAACAGGTATTTATCAGCTCTGGATTGGCATTGATGGAAATACAACACCTGGGTGAATGCTCTAATCTAAGCCCATTAACCGTCGAGATGCTATGACACACACAAAATACTGTTCGTCTTGGCCCAAGCAGCACTCAAACATTGATCCAAATTAGTCTGCACACCGATTGAAAGATAGACTGAATAAGGAATCGATATAAAGAAAAGTAACCACCATAAAGTTTTCATAGGCCTCCATGCTGCCTTCTAATGTTTACTAACACCAAAAAACCCACACATACATGCTGGTCCTCGGTAGAGCCGTGAACACAGCTCTCGTCTACCAATGTTAAAGTAATCTATAGCCTATTTTTAGTGAGATTAATTATGTATAAAAAAACTGTGTACCAAGTTTTGATGGAAAAGGGGTATTACAATTAGTCTCCCCTTGTTAGAAATGATTCTCATGTTCTCTAGAACCCAACAGAAATTTTTCAATCGAAACTAACAAAACTGTCCCAAACGGCTCACCATTGCTCTGCTATATCTTTAGATAGCAAAAGGTGATTTGTTGCAAACAGACCACCTAAAGTCATCCCTGTTCATTCCATAGCAGCCTGTGTAGTGCAGCATATGTACAAGAAACTGTATGTGGAGAACAGTTTCCACCATTAGTGAACTGAACATATTTCAGCACTGGAGGCGTTATGTCAAGGGGGAGCCAATTCTTTAATGAAGATATCTCCAACTGAGGCATTAGAGATAATCACTGTTTGCTGGTATCAAATGGTATTAAATATGCTGGTGCCTTTAGATGCAACAAAAAAGTTATTGTCTTACACCTTCCAAAGCATCATGCATACCACACAAAAATTATTCATGACAACGTATAACTGCCAAAGTTACCAAAATGTATCTAGTAAAGAGAATCCAGTCGGACTGACCTCCTTTTAAAGATTTCTGAATCAATAAATCACTGTCCATGACACATTGAGCCAGCAGACAAACTGAAAAGAGAAATATGATGGCTGGCACTACCATGTTTATATCCTGATGTACATGTTTTGTGTTATTGCCATCTTTTATGTGAGATACATTTTTAGCCTTATATAAAACATGTTGCTCCCGTTCAATCAGGTGGCCAAATGTTTATGCAAAGGTGAGCTGTTATCCAATCAAGAAATGTGTTGGGGCATAAAATGTTTTCTTTTTCCCTTTCCTCATTTGACATTTTCACAAGTTGTTTGGGAAAAGAATTTAATTTAACAGATGGACCTTCTCCAGATGCATCCAACCATTGCTTCAAACAAATTAAGGAAATAATCCAATGAGTTTTAAAATTCATGGCACATGGTCTTTACGTATGAGGCCAGCTCAATTAGGGCCATGATAAGTACATGTGCACACAAAGCAGGCCAACACACACTAAGACACACCCCTACATTCCTTTAACATCAACTGAAACAAACATTACTGTTGGCCTGAAGGTTTGATTAATGATTTAAATGAATTTGCCAAATGGTATTTGTCTTTGAGTGTGGAAAATACTTGTTCTGTTTATTTTTTTCAGCCAACCATTCGGGTATTTTAGAAAACTCACGGGTGATTTCATTACTAGGTTTCAGTGTGAATCCCAGGACAACAGTACAACAACTATATTACAGGTCAGAATTTATGTCTGCTGTTTATGCGTATGTCAGTGTACCTACGGTACGGTAAGAGGTTGAGCTCCTATTTAGTCCCAGTGGGTCACACAGTACTGTGTATTTTTAGAGTGAGCTGGTATTAATAGAGCCAGAGAGTCCTGGGAAGTCAGGGCCAACAGTGAGAACAAAATATGAAGCCAAGTCCAAAACACAGATGCCACAGTGCTGCACTGTGGATTGACACCAGTAAACACTGAGGCCAAAGTGTTTAACAGTACTGATGAATGAATAATGTGTATGACGCAGGAGTGCACATGGTTACACAAAGATACACAGTTCAGATTTTTTTGACAGTTTAACTGCATTTGCTCATGGCGCCAGTCAAGAGAAGGAAAATAAGTTAAATGTGCTTGGCCACTTTACTCTCTAACTTAGCACAAGGCTAACACAACATGTATGACTGTTACCAAAATAAATGCTCTGTGAAGGACTTCTTGAATAAAAACGTTACCTTGCAGGGTCAACCAAGTCCTTCAGTTTTTATCAGTTGTTGTGGTGATCTCTGTGGTGAGTTATTGGCTATAACTGACGTAGTATGCAACAGGATTGATTGAGGATTTTTTTTTTTTAATGCGACAAGCACCAACACATGAAATTGTTAAAAACAAAAGATTGCCCAAATATTTTTAATGTTCAGTCCTATTATATCAAAACAATTTTAAGGTGACAATATGCATTTCTCAGTACTTATCTTTTTTTATAAGCATGCTCTTACTCTTTTTTTTAAGTCTATCTATTTGAACTTTTTCTCATTCATATTTGGCAAGTGTTTATGAGTCTTCACTGCTAATTCTCACCATCTAAGGCATAGTTTCCACTTAACCATATCATAAAGTTGTTCAAAATATTTCCATTCTTCATCTGAAGTCTAGTCGCACCCTCCAGAATGACTGCATCCATTTTCCAACACGTTATTTATGAAAAACCTGTCGGGACATGCACTGCAGAAAATGGTAAATGCGTTGTTTTGAAACTAATGAGAAAGTCCCTGAGTCTGAGTTGCACTTTCAAGAAGACTTCAGTCAGGACTTAATGTTATACTGTGCAGGAACTGTCGGCTACTGTTTGTTAACAGTATCACCAGTAAAAGTGAAAGTGAAAGCAAACACCAGATTCCTTTTGGAATGAAATTTATCTGCTTGGTGTTTCGCTTTGCAATATATGTTTTTTCAGCACTATGTCTGCGATTGTCGTAGCTTCCTGTCTGATGGGGTTGCTTACAGTCTGGCAGCTGGTTGCTACCTTTTTATAAAGTCCCAACCTCACCTGTGCACTGTACACAGGAATGTCTGGAATATAGTAAGGAAAATAAGAAAATGCAGGCAGAGGGCAGAGTCTCTTCAGATAAATACACTGCCACACACTTCTAGTGGATCATAAGTGGTAGTTAAGAGAGACTACTTTTGTATGAGTCAATATGTTGTTTTTTTGGAAAATCTTGGATAGTATATATTTAACAAAATCTCAGTTTTAAACACAAAATCCTGAGTTGCAGGACATTCTACAAAACAGTTTTATTGTTTATTTATCATTTATCACTGAATACTTTAAGTGCACTTACTTACATTGTGATTATTAAATCAAGTTTGAAACTTTCATCTTCTGCTGTTTTTTTCTTTACAGTTAAATTTTTTAACTAAAGACTGTTTTTTAGACAAAGCATTAATTTAACTGTAAATCTACTGTGCTACTTAATTTTTGTATGTGCCACCAAAAACTGAAATTCCTTTGCTCAAGTGACGCTTTCTAAAACATTAACATGCTGGTCGGGCTCATCACAACCTGCCCAAATGGAGCACACAACACACCTCTGAAGGGGTTTTTTCTTCGCCTGCTTTTAAGTTACACAAATGTAATGTGGGCTGTGTGGTTGGTGTAATGACTCCCTTCATGTCCACACACAAAGGTTTCAAACAAGCCCAAATTGTCACCTTTATCTCCACTTCCCACTGAGTTAGACATGCTGAATATTTCAATTTCTGCTGGTGGATCTACCTGTGCTCTTTCTTTAATAAATTAAATCAACCTTTAAGAGAACCATGGCAAATTTTAGGAAATGTGATGTGACGCGGACAGCTCTGAACCTTTTTTATCTTAGAAATATCCACCATGACCACACTGAAGCTTCTGTGAGAGAACAGTTTGATTGGGACACACTGCTATAACATGGGATATAGTGTTATAAAATTAAGGGGGAAAGCAATGACTGGAGTCACTTCTCAAAACTGTGTAAGTTACTGGCAAAGCTGCTTCATACATTACTTTTGAAAATACCAAAACTACAGATTGCAGCACGAGTGAAGGTGAACACATATCAGCAATAGAACCTTTACAATCCTTGATCACAGCTAAACAAAGCTAAAGCACACAACTGAAACTGAAAAAAGGATTGTCAATCTATCTGCAGTAAAACAGAAAACAAAGCTATGACCAGTCTGTTGTTGGTATAAGGAGTTTAATTTAGATTAGACCTGTGGACAAAGAATACAGAAGAGTGCTGTCACTGTCTCCTGTGGTTCAAATCCCACCTGCATATTAAATAAGTATGCTTCAGTGCCATAAAACTATAACACTTTATAAAATAAACCCCTCAACTCAGTGAGAATTGTCTAGAGATCTGCTAATGAATTTCAAACATCCCAACTGATTTGAAATCTATAGCGAGCTGTACTTTCCCGCATTAAAATTACTACAGTTGAAATGGTTTTGTCAGCAACCATTCTGATGCAAAAGCCGGCTTGATTTGCAAGCCATGCGACTTTAGAAAA
Organism: Plectropomus leopardus; assembly: GCF_008729295.1. Classification (NCBI taxonomy): domain Eukaryota; kingdom Metazoa; phylum Chordata; class Actinopteri; order Perciformes; family Serranidae; genus Plectropomus; species Plectropomus leopardus. The sequence goes on from NC_056467.1 coordinate 28,942,050, forward strand.
GTCAACAAGGATGGTGACAGGCGAGCTCTGCTAGGTTTAAAGATGTTGAATCAGCTATCAAGCCCCTGCCAACTTTCACTCATGGAAAAACCAACTGACACCAATAACGTGACACTGCTTCCAAGTGACAGCCGTCAGTACTTTTTGAGAGATCATTGGTGCCAGCATCCAGTAAAGTAAAACCTTGAGACTCTCTTTAATGACTACTGTTTCAGATTCTGCAGGCAAAAAAAGTCTCTAATGGGCAACAATGTGACCACTGAAAATGCACTTTAAGAAATATTTCACTGCTGGAAAGATTTTTTTTCACCAACCTGAGCTTCCTATGCAGTTGAAAAAGGGAAATCCATTTGAAATCAGTTAGTGCCACCCAATGAAAGTCAGGGATCTGAATCATCAGTCTGAGAGCCCTAAATCGAGTGAGATAGCTTCAAGTCGAGCGGAGGGTTTTGTATGCTTGTTTGGTGTTTTTTTTGTGAGTCAGTGTGCTGTATAGTGTGCCTCTGAGTATGTTTTGGCCCTGAGTTTTTGCTGCAGAGTGAGTACTCTTAACTTTAATGCTATTCTGGTAGAGGGAGTAGCAGACATGCAGGCAGTGGCACAAAGGAGGAGAGAGAGAGAAGTGGTGAATTTACAGCTCACAGCAACGTAGTAAAAAACAGACTCTGGCTTTTGTTTGATATTTAGTGTTGGAAAAAAAATGTTGTTGCACATTCATGGCCCATCATTAGCACTGTTAGTTTGTTAATTTACTATATGACATAAATGCTGCTGTCACACTGAATGTCCCGCAGAGCTTGTTCAAACTTTATATGGAGAAACAAAACAAACTGTCGAGTATTCATATTTAACAGCCAAATCTCATTTGACTTGCGTAATTCTCAGTCTGGTATTGTTCAAAAAATGGTGTTAAATCACCAGAGAAAACTGGGGAAAAAAAGGGGCTGGGCTGACTGAGGATAGTCCCTCATCCTCTCTTGTCCTCATCTTGTGGTGAGTCCTGTGGTGCTTGCCAGGGAATGAAGTTCCAGCGGGAGAACTGGTAGTGTTCTGTGCAGGACTTGAACCAGCAGCAAGAGAGCTGCTAGCACTCAGGCTGGTACTTTATAGCAGCAGGGCTAATGTTTGCATCTTTGCCAGTGATGCTAGTTTCATGCTGTGTGTGTCTCAATAATTGCATTTATTTTTGCCTTCTTTTCAGATGGTTGGGGTCGATATCTCTCCATTAATGATTTCTGGGTCTTTGTCAGGTGACGTATCAATCGCAAAAGCTGCACTTAGGCTGCTGCCCTCGCGACCCGACTCTGGATAAGCGAAAGAAAATGGATGGATGGCACTTCTTTACAACAGACAACAGCATGTGCGCATGTGTGTGTGCGTGTTGGGGGGGAAGCCCCGACAGAGTGGAGGAGAATTGACAGCAACGACGTAGAGACTAAAACATATATTTGATAAATAACATAAATGTATTTGGTTTATTTAATAAAAAAACATGTTCTAGACCTATTGTATGTGAAAAGTGATCTTAGATGACTTATGTTGTGATTTGGCACTATATATAAAATAAAATAAAATTTGCCTTTTCAGGGGGAGGCGCGGAGTTTAATGGCACTAAAAAGTACCCCTTTAATTGGAACCAACCCAACCCATGTCTGATCACACTGAGCAGCTGATTCCAGAAAATAAATTCAGAAACTACTATCCCTCTTGTGGAAATGATCTGGTGTTGATGCAGACTGTGTGGATGTGTCTTGCACAGAGGCAGTACACTCAAAACTCAGAACTTTTAAGTAGAGAGAAGTCTATATTTGTATGCTGTAGGCAAGGAAAGGACACAACTGGAACTTGTTCAAAAGTCTTGCAGGAGGAAAAAAAACAATACTGGATGTTTGGCATTTTTGGTCAGAGCACTGAAGTGGGCCTGCTAAGAGTGTAACAGGCGGGAGAACCCTGCTCATGGATTATTGACCACATTCAGCCCGATAGCCATATCTATTTCTTGCTTTTATAGTCCTTGCCATAACTTTTTTCTCTTTCCTCTCGCCTTTTTTTCAATCACACGTTTGTTCTCTTCTTCCAACACTTTGTTTTTCTGCAGCCTGGTGTTGTTGGAATGTATTAGTCTACAAGCATAACAGGAGGTTACAGAAGGTCAGCATCCAAGTATTCAGTTGCTTCGTTCATTTATTGTGTTAAAAGGTAGTTTTTCTTTTGGGAGAAGTTTACCCACAAACTCTATATGTAAGTCTGTGATCTGCATTGCTGCTCTCTCTGCACTCACATTTCTCAGTCTGCTCGTAGCAATTGCTGGGGGTAACTGCAGTGCATTGTGGGACAGTACACAGGTGACAGCCAACAAAAAAATCAGCACACTAGGGGGGTTGTGGCAGGTTGCTGTGGCAACAAAACATGTCATGGGGCTGAGTAAATATAGGCTAACCAGTAGGCGATGTGCAGAGAGAAGGGCCTGCAACAGAGGAAAGGCCAAAGGAAAAAAGGAAAAGTGAGACATTTGTAAAGATCTTAAAGCATCGCTGTCTTTTGATGTAACCGGCCTCGCTGAACATTGATGGCAAAAGAGATGACCTAAGATGTACGTTTCTCTTTACACCAAGTGGAAACACTGTGAACTGTACAAAAAGTACAGAGTTGAGCAGAGGAAGAAAAATGGCTTTAAGCTAAAATATCTGATTCAGTGAAGCCACCTTTGGTTTATATGTGGTTTATATATTGGACATGTTTGTAACTTTTGTGTTCAGGACTGGCTGAACTGAGGTAGGCATGGAAATGTGGACATTTTATTCAGGATTTGTTGGCTACTCCAGACAAACAGTGATAAAGACCTCCCCAACAGGCTGGATATTAAGTAGTAAGCAGACTGTGGGCATCTAGTCCCTGGTTTTGCCTCAGCTCAGGGACAGGGAAGTACTGGGCTCATTTTGTACAGAGGGTCAAGGGTTGTATCCTTTCCAACACATTCTGGGAAAAAAGCCAACTAGAGCAAGGAAAAAGACCAAACTGCAGCCTTAGAACAGACAGAAGGCAGGCATTATGGCACAGAGGCAGTAAGCTGATGGACAGAAGCCATCAAGTGTTAAAATGAACACACACCTTCCAGTCTGCTCAAGAGAGGATGACCAGTCTGTTCAACCAGATAGTGTCTTGATTTGTCCCGCAGGTCAATGATCATAATCAGCAATTTAAGAATGCATATATGGGTTTGTAGAAGATGTTTTTCACATCTGAACCTTTTTATTCAGATTTGGCAAATTAACCTATATAACTAAAGGTTTAACTGCTGGATGCCTGTGGAGCATTAAATACAGCATCTTCTTCCCAAAACAACACTAGACTAACCATAAACAGTGATCAACACATTAGCCCAAACATAACTTAACTAAAATAACATGCCCTAGAATTCAAGAAATTGGGGGAGAGAAGGATTCCAATTAGAGGAACGTCAAAATTGACACCAATGGCATCCAACCCAGACATGGCCCTACTACAAGGCATAACTGAGTGAAAAGAGGTAAAGGTAGAAAAGAAAGGTAAGTGTCCTAAACTGAAGAAAAGATGCAAGCTGTGAGGAACTTAAGATGTAAAAGATATTTTTTTAAAAGGCAAAATAAATAGGAAAAATCACCTGGATTAAACAAGCATACTTGTAATTATTGCAGTGGATATAAGCAAGGTGGGAAATTACCTCCAGATCATCAAAGTGTTCACATATGTTTGGCCTTTGCAGGCCAATTTACAGTTTGCACTCCAACAGAGATTACGTAGAGTAACAAACTTTTGTTGAAAACTGGTGTTCTTTGATAAAAACATACTCACTGGGTAAGAGTTTTTAACAAATGCCAATTACACACCAACTGTAAGTGATGGCATAATTACAAAAGCATAGGACTAAAAAGTTTAAGGAGGATAGAGGTGTTGACAGACGCAATATCCGGGTGTAGAATCCCTGTTGGAGCCTGTTTGTTTGTACGTCTGTTTGTAATACATTTTTTGTAGAACACACTGCTTAGACAGAATAATGGTACCCACTGTTAAAGCCACACAGAGCTCCACGAGACCCACACAAAGATAAAATACTATTGTGCATTCATACAGCAGGCAGCACAAGTCAACTTGTGAAGAATTCAGCATTCACATAGCAGGATTAAGATGTTGTGTATTGATTCTCCAACAGCGCTTGCAATTACAGTTCTTTGGTTTTTATAAAAGTCAGACAGTTATTAAACTTGAGCAAATCCATTCTTCACCCAGAGAGTTCCTACACATGTTTATCAACAGCTTCTGTTCTTAAGCATTTTTAGCCTTGCTATGGGTATTATTATTATTATAATGGCACTGTTAGCTGCTTTGTTCAAAACACTGAGATTGGTTTGGGTGTAAAGGCACACACCAAACCGACATCAAAGAACTAGCTGTGACGATGGTGAGGGATGTAACATGTCACTCAAGTCAAGATTCAATACAATCCACAATACTGGCTTCACGATATGATTTTCTCATGATTTTTTTAAATATAAAATGAGATTACAAGAATTATGACTGAAAAATATTCTATTAATTATTCAATCAAACAAAAATGGTACAAAATACTACATTTTCTCTTTTTTTCCATATAAAATTAAAGAGTCCCTTATTATTTCTGAGGTAGGGTATAAATGCAAAACAAACTATGCAATAAATGCCATTCTGGACATTCACAATGTCCCCTGCTGGTAAAAAGCAAAAAACAAAAAAACCTTTCACATGGGACTGAGGTGGCTGGTGTGGAAAGGTTTGCTTTTGCTAGAGGGGAAAGCAGAGAGGGCGTGTTTGAAGAACTAAGTTGGCCCTTTCCTACTCGTGGGTGATGAGATGGGCTCTCTCTCTGGCTCTTGTACTCATTTGTGCGAGTGGGGTTGCAAATGCGCTTGTCAATGTGAGTTGGCCGCATAGTTGTCGTTACAAGTAACTTGTGCAGGCGGGGCTGACCGGAGCTCCTCACTATGATGCCGGCTCACATGCCATCACACTTCCGTTTGAAACTGGAGAGTGCGTCTTCTACTTCAATATCGCCTGTGGTGGAGCCTTTGCTTCGTCTTATTTATGTTAGCGAACTTTCTCTTGTCTCGGTGATGACATAGGACGTTAAACACGTAATGACGTGCACAGCGAGCAAGCAAAGCCAAAAGTAGATTACGCCCTCAGCTGTTAAAAAAAATTGCGGCTTTTTTTTTCATCTCACCATTTTGAATCTCAAATATTTTTTTTTATCAATTTTTAACTGCCTTGCGATGCATCGTTACATCCCTAGTGATGATTGCTGCATCTGCTATTGTCACCTGTGTCTGGACTAGAATGTTGCACCTGAAAAGTGCAAAGATTACAGCTAATGGCCGACTAGCACATACGTTCTCCAACTGCGAGGAAATAACGCTCCAGCGGGCGACGTTATTCTGTATTCATCATTCAAAAAGGGAGACCACGAGACCAACAGGATTGATTCAAGCTTCTAGTTAGCCACATTCACAAAACAACCTGATACTGAAAGCACAAAGGATATTTATGGTGAGATAGCGAACAATATCAAAAACAATTACATTCTGTTTCCTCTGAAGAGCTCAAATAGTCTTACCTAAAATGAAACGTTTGTTCCAATCTCATGCCCTCTTGACTCGAGCAATTGCGTACTGAGCTGCACTGCCAATCAGTGATTTCACTCACCAAAGGTTTCTGCCATCTCAGACGCTGATTTAACAGGCAGAATCTAAAAAGAGGACAAGGACCAACAAGGCCTAACAAGGGCTAACAAGGGCCAAGCAATGCAAACGGTGTAGGCCTAAATAGGTGTGACAGAACCTCACAGACAGCCTGACACTGACCAATGGCCGATCATCAGCTTAGTGTGAAAGGGCCCTAAGAAGCACCACTAGAATGTAGAAGACTCTAAAGGGGCCTTCAATATATTTGCAATTTTTCTTTTCTTTGATAAAGGATTACTGACTAGCCGACAGTTAAGCCAAAGAATACACACTGCACAGTTATCAAATATTGCTTAAACACTCTAAAGCAGCTTTCAGCACCATGCTGTCACAGAATCCTGCAAATGATTTTAGGTGATGAAAATCCAAGTGATATTATGCCATAGTAATTTAAATACTCAAGTTTTGGAAGCTACCTGTTTTGACATCAATGAGTCACTTTAAAATGTAATGTTTCACAGCAAACAAGATCCTCTATACATACTCAACCATACTTGTGTTCATTATATCAATCTTGGGAAATGTGATGGCAACACTCAGTTCCCACATTTTTCTTTAACAGAGCAAACTTAGCTTACCCAGTTTATAATATTGTTTAAAAAGGTGGCTGTGATGACTGGTTAGATCTGATCAGAGCTCAGGCCTCATGGTAAAGGAGGAATGTGACCTTGTTGGTCACCAAGCCTGTGATCATCACACCTACGGTTGGGTTTGTAGCTGGAAAAGTTTACTTTGACGCATTTTCCTGCTTGAGTCATCTAGTTTAATAACACAGACATGTTTCAAACTTGTAAACAAAAGTCACACAGACCATCAAGTATGATATTTATTGGATATTAGGACATTGTGGCTGTGACAGGAGTTGAAACAAATCAAAATTCCTCTCCCTGTAACCAAAGCCTCATTCCCACTGCACAAAAAACCCACCAACATCTGCTAACATCTGGCTTTTAAATGCAATGGGAAGGCGTACGAACAGCATTCACACCCAGGTCAATTGACTCTGCAGTAGACAGTGCACAGGTTTTTATCACCTCTGGCTCCGATCAGCTTTGATGGGACAACCATGAACGCGGTAATTTCAGCTCCTTAACCGGCAAGATGCAATGACGTACCATCACCAATTACTGTCTGTGTCCTCCAAAGCAGCACTAAAACAATGTTCCAAATTAGTCTGCACCAAATTTGAAAGAGAGACTGAACATGCAAGAGATATTTAAATGGAAGAAACCACTGTAAAATGTTTTTAAAGACCTCTGTTACTGCTGCTGTCTACTGTTCACCTGTTCTCCTGCCTGTCTGTGACGTCGCACAGACACACAAACAAAACAACACACATGCCAGCTGACAGAAAGGCCAACACACTCTCCAGAGGTGAGTTCAGTGGCAGTAGGAAACCAGCTACTCACTCATATTTAGCGGGTTAACCCATATTTAAAACTCCTACGTGCACACGCTAATTTTGGTGGGAATGCGGAACAAGTAAGCACTTGGCTCTGCTTTTTCGTAAATCATACATTTTCTCAGGTTCACATCAGCTTTGAACACATGAAAAAATATCTTAATATCTTATATCTCAATATCTTCCACTGAGACTTAATTTGTTACACAAGGCTTTCCAAGCGCAAGTAAGTGCTGACAGACTCAGGTGAAAATCTGTCCTCTTGCACCCATAAAGCTGTGCACATTGTCTGAGGGTTAAATCCTATATTTGGTTCATACAGTTTCACTTTAAGTGAACAGCAGCACAGTTTACCAAAGACATGCAAGGTTTCAGTGTGGTTATTTGCAACACACCTGAGTTCAAATGGCTTTGTTCTCACCTGACCAAACAAGCTAACCTAACCTAACCTAACATTAAGAGCCTGAATACACCGCCTGGTGTGACGAAATATATTATGCGATTTGAAAGGTTGAGGACCAGCAACAGTGTGGACAGAGTACTTTTGTCTACAAAGACTGTATGCAAAAATATGCAAAAAGATAAGCACAGAGAAAGGCACAGAACCAGACACCGGGACATTAATGTGAACCATAATGCAAGTGACAAAAATGTTTGGACTAAATGCTTCCTATTTAAGGATTAGAAAGGCCTTGCTTTTTTCACTAGGCCTACAGAGTCCAGTGCTTACGTGTCTTAGTATATTCTGTCATGTGGAATCGTTCTCAATGTCACATTATTCTTTCATAGCACACCTTAGCAGTGCTCTCTGTAACTCACCCCAAAGTTCTCAGATCACCTAACCAGATAAGAAACACTTTGTCAGCAGCTCACCAAATCTGTCTCTGCTTGCACTGTAGCAGTCTGTGTGGACATGCAGCAGCCGCCACATGCTTATTCATTCAAATCAACTCTGGACAAACACAAAAGACGCAGGAAATAGACTTTTCAGTCACACCTAGAGGATGTCGGTCAATACAAGCAGGCTTAAACTTTGTTCTACTGTACAATTATAGACACGTTAGCCTTCTTGTTGTCATAAGAATCACCTGTTCTGTCATGTGTTGTATCCAAGAAAAATGTAGCCCACATAAGCGCACATAGTTGATTTCTAAAATGTCAATTTGCAAAATGCTGAGAATTGGATGGACAAAAACAAAATATACTTTGTTCCATTAAGCCCTGACATATTAGATTAAGTTTCCACTATTATCCACTTCAACCTCATTCACAGGAACTCCTAAGAATAAAACACAACAAAAGCACAAACTGAAACTTGCACTAGAAGTCTTCAGTGGACTGTCCGTTTTGACAAAAAGTCAAAAAAGAAAAAGATGCTCTGAACTCAGAGACATCTCACTTCCAGTGGAAAGCAACGTACAGTGCACTGTAGCCCTGAAAGACAATTCAGATCAAGTTGCAAACTCTGTTAGGTGCTATATATAGCTCACCAGGATATTGTAGATACACAAACAGCATGACGCGCCTGTGCGTGCGTGCGTGTGCGCGCGCACACACACACACACACACACACACACACACACACACACACACACACACACAGGGAAATGATGTACAGCTAAAGAGAAAAGCTGTAGTATGTCTCTGTGAACTGGTTCAAGTGAAGCATTGTCACACCATATTCAACAGGCTGAAGTGAGCAGGGTCATAGGTTGTCATAAGGTTACTGGACTAAGACCACACACAAATACGCTGAAAGAGAGAGAAAGGGTGAAAAGGGAAAAGCGTGTTTTTGCTAGGACATAAATGATTGTATAACTGGTGGCACTTTAATTAAGAATTAGTACTGTAGTCATTATTAACATTACTTTTTTTATTATTATAAATTCTTTTTATTGTTTTATTGTAGTGATGCCAACAGCTCCATCATGCCTTGTGCTGGACAGAGAAGTTTGTAGGTTGCTTTTTAGTTTGCCATTTGATGTTCTAAAATACAAAAGGCACTTTTGTTAGTGTTAGTTATGTGCCTATACATAACATTATGCTTTATGTTGAATAATACAATTTTTGTGTTAAATTGTTGCTCACACTATCAGTGAGTTGACGATTGCCTTTCATTTCTCCAGCTGTATTTTCCCATTACATTTTGACTTCAATGCTAATTGTGTTGTTTATCAATACATAGTTACCATCAGGTGGAATTTGGATTGGATATTAATGTAGGCCTGCTATCAGAATTGGCTGATGTCGGTTTCAAAATGAAATAGCGGAACTGAACAGCATGCTGATTTCTGATAATATCACAGACAGATTAATATTTAATTGACAAAATGAACATGCACAAAACATCAACACTAAGTGTTATGTTTTCATCTGCTGGTGGTCCATCACGATAAGAGATTTCTTAATATGATATCAATTCCACTACAGAAGAGACTTGATGATCACTAAAATTAGGTGTGGAAAAAAGTTTATATATCGGTATTGATTATCGGCCCAAAAAGTTGTTCTATATCTGATAAAGGATATCAGCAAAAAATCCAATATCGTATATCCCTACATAGAATGGCTTCCTGTCTCTACTTTTGCTGAAGTTGCCACATTATTATTCACTTTTTAACAGGCATAATAATAATAATGCCTTTTTATCTGATTCCTTTATAGTGTCCTAACTGTTATGTTTTGTGCTGTGTTTTTTAAAATCTTTTTTGTTTATATATGTAATATTTTCCTATTGTACATGTTTTTATTTTATATGACTTTAGTCATTTATGATGTTATTTTATCTTACACACATTGAGCCTGTCATATAAAATGTGCTATATAAATAAGCTCGACTTGTGTGATTAAACACACAGTCTGTGGGGCAGCATTTAGCTATATAATTAAAATAACTACAATCCTTATTGTGGTAATGATTATTTCAACATATACATTCTGACAGCTAACCAGGAAACGTTTTCGGTATTTACTCCAGCTGCACATTATGCTGTGTGTACCGGAGTCACAGCGGGAGCAGAACATGCCTACTAAAATATAGATTTTTAAAACAAGAATTGCATGTAATATTTCTACATTAAAGCTAAGGTTGACCACGGCAGCAGTAAAGAGGCAGATAGTGTTGAGCAGTGGCAGTATTATTCACAGCATGTTGGTCTCCACATGCCCACGCTGAGTCTGTGTTGAAGTGACAGGTATCGTTACGCAGTCTGTCACCTTACTGAACACAGTGTGGCTGCTTAGCACAAAAACCATTCAAATGCTGCTCTGCCTGCATCTGTCAGATTAGCCTCCTGACAAGCTAATATTAGTTGTATACACATCATGGATTAACATGCTCTTATCGGCACCTGAAAGCACAGAAGTTGAGCAAGCACCGCATTCTTGTGAGGAGAATTTAAGGACACATGCCCCTGGTGTGAACCCCTGCGCTCCTGAGTGGAGACTTGCTGCGCCAGCCAGGTCCACGGGCTAACTTAGCATGCTAATTCATGTCTTCGCTAGGCTACTTGCTTGTAAACTGACGTAGCACACATCTGCAAGCGAACCAATGCTAGCTAACGGGATTTGAACTTTGTTATTGGCTTGCTAGCGAGCCGAAGACTTCATAAAAGGAAGAGAAAGTTACACGAGTCCACACGTTAGGGAGACAGCTCTGAAATAGGCGAAGAGCTAGCATGTCTCGGCAGTGACAGTGTTTTTGAAATGCTGTGTACTCTACCTGGTGTGTGAGATCAGAAGAGGCCGATGTCAGGACTGACGGCCAGTCGACATTCCCCGGAGTGGCCGCCGCCGCCACTGCTTGCTCCGCTCGCCGTACCACTGCGCAAGATGGTCCCGATCCCGATGTTTGATAAGAAAGGAGCTGGTGCAGTTTGACGGGAGGTTCAGATGGTGATAAATAACACGGCGTGTCTAGGTTGAAGTTTCGGTTGAAATCAGGGGACGCGTCACCTTGCAGCGGTTCATGACTCCCACTATTCAAGATGTAGAAGGGCAGGACGTTGCATTTCTCTGCGAGTCCATATCACTCCCAGCCGCTGACAATAATTAGTGTGGCCACACGGGTATCCGTATGTCACTGTGCTGATATGTCATACTGGACTTCTGTGGTGGCTCAGTTTTTGTTGGGTTTTTTTTTTTTTCTTTTTTTTTTTTTTTTTTTTGGACTTGAGAAGATTTGTTATTGTGATCTGATTTCACTTCATGCCTAGAGAATTTTTTGTTTGGTTTCAATGATACAGTGGCAGTAAAATCAAATAATATATTATTAACTCAAAAAATATTTGGGCAAAAATATCATATCCACAAATCCACAAAGTACAATAACCTCATTCTTTACATTTGAAATTGAAACCAAACAATACATACAACACAAGAAGGCAGTTAAGATGATGGTAGTGTTAGTCTTTTATGTATTTGTATGAATGAATATTGTCTTTTGGCATTTGTCTTTCTCTTTTTGTTTACTGTATAGCCTGTGATATAATCATGATTGATTTATATCACTTCTATATGTTTTGTATTTTATTGTTTATTAAAGATCTTTGAAACTGAAACTATAATCTTGCTAAAGGTTACATGAATGACACTTAAAAAACAGAATTAATATTTATGATATTTTCAGATGATGAATATAGCAACATACTCATATAAAATGTTCCAACTTAAATGCACTGTAGATTCATTTTTCTAAACTTGGGAGAATCAATAAATCATTAAAATAACAGATTGTACATGTTTTATTTCCATTTAATTGAGCATATCTTATCAAAATAAACACTCTTTCCACTTCATGCCATATTTCTATCAGTCACCATCCTACAGTAGATTTCAAATTCAATGTAAATCAGAAACACTGTGAACTGAGCTTAAGGTTTGGGGGAACCATTATAAAGTTTATCAGAGAGAAGATCCAGTTGTTGCACTGTTAAACCAGCCCTTTTTCAGTTTAATACTCCCTCTGGTGGTGTGGGTAGCAGGAGTAGTCTGCGCAAAGTGCATCCAAGTGAACTTGGGATAAAGGTGCACTGACTGTGTTTTAAATTCAGATGTGAGTCATACATTGTTTGATACAAAGTAAATGCTGACATTTGTTTTACTTCAGCAATTTATACAGTTAAGAACTTAGAGCTTAGAGAAGGCTATATCTAGGAGTATAAGACATCAATACCTTTCCTTTGCTGGATACTAAGCCCTACCAAGGTAATGGCCATAATCAAATCAACATGTGACATTGTTTGGGCAAAGAGCACATCTCACATGCTTTTTAGTCACGATGTTGCCACATTTGCACCTGCAACAGTTGCTTATAATCTCTAGGATCTAGGTCTATAGACCACCCATAATGTAGGATAGGGGTGTCTAAATCTTTTTGAATAAGGGCCAGATTAGATAATGTGAAAATACCTGGTGGCCGACTGCATCTTGCATCATTTTGGGTTATTAAAAAAAATCACATACAAATGATACAAACACAACAGTTTCATCTTTGAGTAAAAAAGTATTTACCTTCCCATTGCTCCTTAAAGCAGCAGCCCTCACTGTCAACTTTATGCTTCTTTGTTGTGGCCATGTTTACTATATTTCAAGAAATATCTGTTGTTAGGTAACCGTTTATTTGTTTTTTTACCGTCTGTTTATGAAGACACATTAGTTTTGCCCCATAGTTTCTACTTTGTGTATGTCTACAAAGTGTATGATTGTCCAGTCATCTTGAGTTTAATAAAAAAAATATAAAGTGATTTTGCTTTATTAACAATTATTGTGTTAATCATATAGAACATTTTGAAAGACAAGCCGAGGGTCATTTGAAATTAGTCTGAGGGCCACAAGTAGCCCCCAGGCCAGATTATGGACATGACCGCTCTAGGATGATAGTGTAAGGATGTTTCCGTTTTCTTAAGAAATCCTATGAGCTGATTATAGGGAAGGACACATACAATAAAATCATAAATCATTGAGGAGGAAGCAGCAATGCTTTCTATTGAGAGTGAGAGGAATAAAATGCAGATATGCAGTGAAGACAGGTCAGAATGGAGCAGTGAAAGTAATCACAGCCCACAGGGGTGACTTACTGAGACTCTCTGACCTGCAGACACAGAGCGAGAGCAGCCAGACTGGTCAAAGACATGCAGGAGACGGACCACTGTCTTCATGACCTTCTCTTTTCAGATAAGGCAGAAGGGACTGGTATTAATCAGCCGAGGAAGGACCATCACACCTGTTGGCAGCAGACATTTTTAATCATTGAGTTATTAAAAAGCTTGAGATTTTAATTATGCCACTAGGTAGAGATGTGCACTAGACATTGTTCTGTCATATGCCAAATCAAAATGGAAATAAACTGGATTTAGTATGAAAGCTTTGAATAACTAAATTAAAGGATTACGAAATGTATATGGATATTTGACAGAGGCATCTTGTTTTTCTCATTGTCTTTGAGTTGTGTTTGCTATTGTGTGGACACTAATTGCCAAACAAAAATACTATTTCAATCAAAGGAAAGAATACTCTGTGGCACATTGTTTTGATTCAATCATTTTGGGTTCCAGGCATCACTCCTGCCAAACAGACCAGCCCAGGGATATTTAAGAGCAAATAAAACAGCCTGCAGACAGAGTATGCCTGCATTTGTATTTTATGACGAAAATACAAAAAGATGCTGTGAATTCCATCCCACTGTTCCCCCCTGAGATATATTTTATCTGAGTCCATTATTCTCTGCTGGTATATGGCAAGCAGAGGAATGAGCTCAATTAGGTGAGGAAATGAGAGGAGAGGAGGAATTTGGAGCCCAGTATTTGGAGAGAAAGAAAATGAAACATTGGAGGAAGGTCAAGAGAACATAAGAAAGGAGCAGTGGGGAATGAGAGAACAGGGGAGAGAGAGGAGGGAGATAGAGGGAGTGAGACAGAGAGGATGAGAAAGTGAAACTATGTTGTCATGGAAACTGGCATGGATCTGAAGAGCAAAACAAGAATGTAAATTGGTTTACCCTTAGGGAATGTGATGGTGCTACAGGGAAGAAATAAGCAGGGAGATGTATTTAAGAGAGGACCCTCCATAAAATTTTATGAAAACAAAGAGATGTGAAACAAAAAAACGTATATTAGTAATGTTAATGACAGAGAGATAGATCTTTAAATGTAGAGCTTTGTGTGACTCCATAGTAGGTGGAGATGGTGGTAGTTGGGAGGATCAGCCCTAATCTCTGTCTGAGCAGTTACTTACAAATGACTAATTAAAAAATGTATCAGTTTGTGAGGTGCAGAGGTCAGTGTGGTTGTGTGAATTACTAATTTGGGGAAGCAACTTGTGGCTCAGTTACTGCTGCATATCAGGAATTGTATCGCTTTCATGCATGATTTATGACTACCTCAGTCGAGTTTTTTTTACTCCTCTTTAGTTATGATGTATACATTCAAAAAAAAATTAAAAATATATTTTTCAGTTTTTCATATGCCCACTTGGGTAGACATCATAGAATAAAATTTTCAACTACAGAAATAAAAACCAAAGAAAAACAGAAATATATTATGTGAAACTTTAAAAACATATTTTAAATGCTGTAAATTTGTGTGTCACATATTTTAACATATTCTATAGTGTTCAAAGCAAATCAAAAGCCTTGAACCTTCTGCTTGACTCCTTAGCCCACCCCTCACACCTCCCCCTGTTAAACTATCTATATTTTTTCAGTGAACATTTTCCACTAAAACACAAAAAATATTAAAATATTAAAATAACAACTGGTAGTTATATTCTAATAATGCGATACATTTGATTAAAAGCCGAAGAGTCACTGTAGATAATAGTATTTTCAAGAACAACAAAGGTACAGAAATAGTATTAACTGTTCTTCAGTGGTTCCTAATGGTGGGTCATGGTCCAAAAGTGGGGCATGTGTCATTTTGAATGGACTGTAAATGACTCGCTACTATATCATGTTTGTAAAAAAACACACTTTATTTCTAAGTACAGTGAATTTGCAGCACAGTTTTTATTTTGAATGACCATTTTGTGCTGATCAGCTGCTATTGTATTGCTATGTTCTTGGTATTATATGTACAATTAACATGCTGTGCCTTAACATGCACTTTTTTGGTTGCAGAGGTTTTTATTTACCAAGGTTTGAGTAATCTCACTCTATTCTTGCAATGTTTTATTTTATTGTATTCTAAGCCCAACGTATTGCATACTTTTGGTGAAATAAAAAAGAAGATGTGGTAATTTGTCCTATGTGTAGACCTTGAAATCATGACTAAGCTCAAAATCTAGACCCCATGACTGGACCAGTTGGGAACCTCTCTGTAGTTTGAATACGGCCAGTGATGCATGATGTCCACTTCAGTGGACAGATGATTAATCATTGTTTCCTTCCAACATAAAACAATATTTGGAAATTTTAGCAACTGTCTTAGTCTTTATATGTTTCTTGCTGATGCCAAATGTGATTTACCTGCAGGAATTGCTTGTTAAAGAAGGATCATTTTAAGTTGCAATTTTTTTTTTAATATCTTTGGCCATTTTAAGAGATATGTGATGCACTTCCAACACCTGGCCAGTGGATGGCAGTGTATGGAAAGATGTAACATGATCCACTGTAGCAGCTTACATGCACCTAGAAAATCAAAACTCATGCATATACAAGAAAATGGTCTTGAGATAGTTGTCCACACTAGTGACCAAGATGCATGAAAGGGATGTATTGTGTCGGGTGACATTTAGTGATGGAGTTTACCAGTAGTCTGCTCATGCTTTTCATTGAAGAACATTACAAATGACAGGATTCATGCCTAAATGTCTGTGCTTTAGAAAGCCACCTGTCAGCAGGAAGTCTGTGCAAACCCATTGTGTAGAGACCAAAACAGAGAAAGTTTGCAACACCTCATCATTTTCCCTCTCACCTGTATACACTTTTACCCACTGCTAAAGCATTTCCCAGCAATCTTTCAGTCAACTGCTGGAATCCCATCATTACATTTGATTTTAGTCAGCTAGAGATGATAGGAATGTTGCCAAGAAACTAATGGTTTCCGTGGTGACAAACACTAGCCATGCCATTGTGTATAGCAGTGTAGGAAGTCAAGTCCCTCACCTACAATCTCTACCGCTGCTCTCAGAGTGAAAAACAGAGTACATCTGAGAACAGCATGTACTCGATAGACAATAGCTTGTGCTCTGGTGTGTGTGTGTGCGTCTGTGTGTGTGTGTGCATGCAAAAGTATCAAACATTTGCAGATTAGTTTGTCATATTTATTTTGCATAAAAGACACTTTTCTTTATGCAGTGCACGTCTTTATGCATAAGGTTCATATTTAAGGTTAATGCTGAATTTCATCGACAATAGTTGCAGAAAATGATGTGCGTATAATAACAAAACACATAACATGCAAGATAGTAACAAAGGCATGAATTGACTCAGTAGGTACATGTAAAATACTGGAGTAAACAGAAACAGTACAGTGATGTTGACATACTTTGCTGCCATTATCAGTCATAATCCTAAATATGTCAAACAGAAAAGGATCAACTTGAGTATGCAGTGAAGCACAAAACAAAGTGGCAATGGTGCGTCAGTGGCTGACATTGATAAATAGCTTGAATAACCTAATAACCAGCAGTCATGTTCAGATTTGTTTGTTTGTTCAGTCAGTCTGATGGCAGGGTGTGTATGTTTTTGGTGAGAGCGTAATTGTAATTGGGGAGAAGCGGTTGCCGTGGCGGCTGGTGCAGGCACGGATGCACAGGAGCAATATCTCAAACAGGTGGTTTCCCAGATGGGCAAAGTCAGCAACAATCATGTTTTCCTCTTGCTCTTACTCTAAAATCATGCAGCTTTTTGATGGAGGGCAGCCAACAGACAAAGAAATGACAAACTGCTCAGAGAGGAAGTGGGCAGATCCAGAGTGAGCAGTGATGAATGATGATGATGATGATGATGATGATGATGATGATTGTTAAGAACTTGGACAAATTGCTATGACATGTTTGAGACAGGAAGAGCATCTTTCAGTCTTGGATACATTTAATCGTCTCAGCTGTGTGCAAGAGGTAGTGTTGTTGATTACCGGGGGGGAGATAAGCATCTGGGTTCTTGAGGAAGTCAATCTAATCTCCACAGTCTTGTTTGTGTTATGATCAAGGCTGTTGGCACACGTAAATACCCATGTGACCAATTCTCTGCAGTAAATGGCCAACTTGTTTTTGGATTAGGCCCAGGTAGGAGGTGAATGAAGGAAATTTTAGATTGCTTTTGTGGGCTCAGTGATTTTCACACTGACAGCACAGTGGTCATTAAAACACAAAGGTTCAAATTTTGACTCCCTCATAGGGATAGGATTGAATGTTAATGTTTTACACAGTTACTACAGTTAAAGATGCACAATAATATTGGCAGGTCGTCGGTATCAACCGATATTGGCTTTAAAATGAAATATCAGTATCGGACATGCTGATTTTTAATGATATGACAAAACAATATTTTATGGGTTTTTTTTTTAACTGACAAAGTGAACATCTACAAAACAAGTTGAAGTATTTTTCTTTTGTGCACAATAAATGAATAGAATTTACAGTGAAAATTATTGTGTTTTTTATTCATTTTATTTTATTTCATTATGATGAGAGCATGCATGCATATTATGATGAATTCCACTACAGACAAGACTTGATGATCACTAAAATTAGTGTTAGAATAAAAGTGAATATATCTATACTGGCATCAGTTACTGGCCAGATGAGTTGTTACATGGTTGCATGTCGAATATCAACAAAGAATCCAATATTGTGCATCCCTAACTATAACTAAACTACAGGAATACATTCAATGTGAACCCAGATGGGGTGGGGCGGCGTAGTGGATAGAGCAGGCGCCCCATGTAAAGAGGCTGAGTCCTCGCTGCAACAGTTGCGGGTTCAATTCCGACCTCAACCCTTTGCTCCATGTTGTCCCCCCACTCTCTCCCTTTCACACATATACTCTGTCCAATTTGGGCACAACTAGCTTATATAGGCTCTTCCATATCATAACAGTCAGTTAAAACCAATGCTGCTCTTCTTTTAGTATTCTCCTCCTACTTAATGTTCAACATTCAACTCCACAACACAATAGACCATTTGCACACTTCTCACTGTGGAAAACCAGAGCAGACAGTAGATGGCAGTGGAGTTATTCTGGTGAATTTTCATCATGGCCACATTCATTCATTGTTCCCTCTGTAGAGACAGTTTTGCTTTGCAGGTATGACTCATTGACAAGCAGAAAAAGTTAGATTCCAAAAATATTCACATCAGGATCCAAATGTCTTTCAAAAGTGGGCAAATTCAGATTTTGTATAAACTGCTTTTTTGGTGCCATGTTAGCTCAGAATTCCTCATCTAAAAATCCAACTGCACAAAACTAGGTCTTGGGTTAGTACACAAACATATCTGAGGATAAACTTAATAACTAGTTCACAAACATTAGACGTTTTTGATAAATTCATATTAAACTGTTTTGAAACAATGAAGTGAAAAGGTGAAAAGATCATTCGACAAAAGCCTACTAACAGTCCCTCGATCAAGGCTTACAACTAAAGGAGGCTGTGCTTTTGCTATCAGGACCTCAAAACTTTGGAACAGTCTTCCTGTTGAAATCCGTCTTGCAGTTTCACTAACTTCTTTTAAGTACCTACTTAAAACTCATTTTTATAAATTTGCTTCTCTGTAACTTACCTCTGAAACATTTTTTAATTCTTCGCTTCTTTCTTGGGTGGTTGGAGGTGGGGGGGATTTTGGTTTTGTGTAATGTGAAGCACTTTGTAACACTATTTTGAAAGGCGCTATATAAATAAAGCTGTTACCATTAATAAAAACGTAAAATCAACAGGTGCCGGTAATTGAAACAAATAATTAAGATGTATATATACTAATGTTGAACTCATTTTTCTTAAGTTATGAAAAAGAAGAGGTTAAAAAATAAAACAAATATACCTACAGTATAAATATTATTCATCAAAACAAGACAGGGATATAAATCCTCTGTTGGACATTTGCTTTGCAGGTGTAGCTCTGTTTTAGAATAACTCATTATACTAATAGGCTATGTTTTATTTGAACTCAGACTAATCTAACAAATCTGATAGTCCATGTAAGTGGCATACAAATCAAAATATCACTGTGCGATAATGTGTAACAACCGACTGATTGCAATTGTGTATCTTCACTTGTGAGGGTAATAGGAGACACAATGCAGGCCATGCCTATGAAGTTTAAAGGGGCCACATGAGGTGAGGTCCCGCACTATTTGTGAATTGAAGCCTGACCCTAAAAAGGTTATGAGGACTAGAGGTGTTGCCGTGACCTTTTGTAAAGCTCTGAATGCCTGGATTGGCCTGCAACAAACCCAGTGAGTGTAGACATACATATGGCAGCGTCTCCTTTTGAAACAGTGAGAGCTCAAAACAATCTGGATCCTATTAAATCCTTTTGTCTCTCTCCCATTCTCCCCTCCTGGTTGTGCTGTCTGTTTTTACTTTGTGTTATTCATATTCATTCCATTACGGCCCTCCTCCCCTCCATCTCACAGCATCCCACAATGCATTTCGCTGAGGCTGCTGGGCAGATGTTTTCATGGTGCTGAACCATATGAATCCTCTGCACAGAAATGTTAGACAAACTTGGATATTGAACATAAAGCCGGAAAATAATCCTTAAAATTGAATAATTAACATGTTCGTATGAGATTACTTTTATACTTTAAAGCCACACCGAGCTGTAAAAGAGACAGCCATCTCATTCTATTGATCCTAGCAGAAATCCTTGCCCCAACCCACATGACAGAGCAGCTGGCTGAGAGTGGCCTCATCTGGCACTGCCATCAGTCGCTTGTTAAATGCAGTGTGCGAGCGGGGCGGGAACATGGCAGCATGTGGTCTCAGCCAATCCATAACCACTGGGAGCCGTGTGCACAAGCTGCAGGTCACAGAGCAGTTTGTTTAGTGTGTGTGTGTGTGTGTGTGTGTGTGTGTGTGTGTGTGTGTGTGTGTGTGCGTGTGTGTGTGGGGGGGTGTTTGTGGGTGTATGTGGGCTACATGCCTATGCTGGACCAGGCTGTAGCTGTGATATAGAATCTGTGCTGCCTGCTCTCTCTCTCTCTCTTTCGCTGAATACTGTCTAGGTAATTGATCCCAGACTGGACATTTGAGTTGCCAGCAGCGATTCATATCGTTTTTATCTTTTAGACAAGCCCTCTACTGCTTCCAGATGGGAAAGGCACTCTGGGGTTCAAGTTTGTTTTTGAAAAAAAATGTAATGCTTTAATGTCTTTACCTTACAAAAACCGTGCAGCAAAAGGAGAAACCTACATGATGCAGCCAATCACAGAACTGTCTCTCTCTTGAACTCATGGGCCATGTAGTTCAGTTTATCCTTGTTGGTGTTTGTTTACATGGCTACTGTACGTGTGAACAGAAGATCCTGGTGACTGTGTAAGTAATTATGGAAAAGGTTTACGAGCTTTTGGAACAGATCAGCCTCTTTGAGTACAGTTTATGCTGTGTGCACACTTAAGGTGCTGGTGAAATTATTTACACAATATCCACATCTTTAATTTTAGATTTCATCTTAAGGGCACATTAACCCTTTAATACAAATTGGCTTGATTTATTTCAAAAACATGGAGGGAGGCCAACAAGCAACTTAACATGAAATGGCCTTAAAATAGCAAGAAAATAGTAAAACACTTGAAAATAAGCAAGCAAGAAAGAAAAAGAAAACATCAAGTTAAAAGTCTTCCAGATTTGTTAACTTAATTTGTTTTAACTCTGTTAAAATGGCCTCAACAAAAAGAACTATAAAATGTTTTTTTTCTTTTTAAATATATAATTAATAGAATTATAAATGAAATATTCTTGGACATTTCTCCCCTTTTTGATAATATCTAATAATCATCACAGCTAATGTACAGATCGTTTCCTTATCACCTTTAACTATTTTTTTGCAGTTTGCATTACATTTCAAGTTGTTCATTGTGTTTTTGAAAGAAATCAAACCAGTTTTTTCCCAGGTTTTAGAGATTTAAATGCTTGTAAAAGGCATCTGAACACAGCACAAGAAAAGTGATGGCAATCCAGGTGTTGAACATAAAAGTAAGATGTGTGTCTTTACTTACTGGACTGTAAAAAAGACTTCAGCTCCACTAATTTATATTTATACCTTCATTCATAAGTGTGGAATCCACGCTAGGAAACATTCAAAGTTCAGTTTTTTCAAAAGATAAAACAATATACACATTTTCCATCTGTGACAACATAAGTCTCTTGGCACTCGTATGGTCCAAATAATAAGAGGAGAAATAAAAGCAACAGTTACCAACCACTTAACAGTCACCTTTCCCACCCAAAAGGCTCTCGCGACCTCCTTCATATAAATGGCAGAAACCACTCAGAATGAGCAAGTATCCATTTAAGAAGCTTGTAAAGCAGCTAAAGGGAACAAAAAGACGGGAGGAATCTATGGTAGGTTTTAACCTTTGTTTTACATGGAAACATCTGTCACGTGTTACACTGATGTGTTTTAGATTACAAGAAAGAGTCCAGCAGAGTCCTGAAGATTAATGTGACAATAAAGTGATTTTTTTCCCACTATCAACATCTTCTTTTAATGTATAAATGACTGTGCAGAGGATTACTTTAAGTCATAATGCACTGTATACTGGTCTTTGTGAAACTCCTTGAGGCAATACTCATTGAAAAGTATAATTACAATGTACAACTGTAGTTTCAGAAGCTTTATAGCTTTTAACCCTTTAAAACATGGGAACCTGGCTTGATTTTTTTTTAAAACATGGGAAGAAGGCAATGAACCTGTTAATGAATTACCCAGAAATGTGCGAGAAATTATGAAAGTACAAGAAAATTAGAAGATTTAAAAAAAAAAAAAAAAACAAACAAATGGGAAAGTAAAAGCCACAACAAAAAACAACTAAATGATTTGCAAAATAAATAAATAAATACAACAATTATGATAATTCTATAAAATATTCTTAAATGTAGTTATCTGGAAATGTTTCTCTAGCTTTTTAATTTTCTAAATCTATTAATTTCTTGCAATTTGCAGCATATTTCTTGCCAAGTTGCTTATTGCCTTATTTCTCATCTTTCTGAAAGAAATAAAACCAATCTGCTCAAAGTTTAAAGGTTTCAAATACTTACGGAGGAATCCTTACGGAGCTCAAGAAAAGTGGTATGGATCCATGTTTCAAAGGGTTAAGCTCTTACTGTAGTTGAGAATAATAAGCTGGCAGCTAAATTCAAAATTGCCAGCTAGCCATTAACTTTTTAAACATTGATAAAATACTGCCATAAACCGTGCAGCCTCGCCTCTCTGTTTAAGTTTATGATGTTAATCAGTAAAATTAAAAGGCAGAGAGCAGCAGAACAGGCACCTCCATATTAGATGTTACAGGCTGAGTCATCAATTAGTTGAGCTAAGTGCATTAACATCAGTATTGAAATGTCAAACAGAATATGACAATATTCTTTTTTCTGCATTAAGCATCAGTTTAAAATTTAAATTAATGAAACGCAATCCCCTGTTGTCCTGCTGTCCAGATTTCTTTTAAAATGGCGTGTGTGTTTATCCTGCTTTCACTCATTAAATGTGACGATATGGTTCAAATGCTAAAGATCATTTTCTTATGTTCCCTTTGTTGCAGAAAAAAAGGGATTTCATTAGTTTTACTTCACAGCAACAGCATCGGCTGTATTTTATTAATATCTCAGCCTGAAAGTTGATCACTAGTCGTAGTACTTCAGATGTGAGCCAACAAATGGGTGGGGAAATATATACACACATTATAGCTAGCAGCTTGGGAGTTATGAAGGGACTTGATGTTTAGCTGAGATCATAGTTGGTTCCATTAAGTCACTATAGATTACAGATATATTTATTCAATGCTGGAAAGGCTTCAACACTTTCTAGCCTGAAGACGTGTTGTGTTGTTAGGTCCGGAAATTCACATGAACCCGTAATTATTGTAAAGTTGTCCTCCTGTGAATTTGAGTGTGGAGAAGCAGAGAATGGGAAGAAGTTCTAAAAGACTGTTATTTTGATGCATTTTAAACTTTTTTTTGATAAAATGATATATTATATATATATATATATATATATATATATATATAGAGAGAGAGAGAGAGAGAGAGAGAGAAATTTCAGAAACGAATTCAATCTGCATATTAAGTGAACTGTGAACTCATGGGAGATGTTATTAAGACTCTGCAGAAGGGACTCTCAGATTTCTGCCACTTCGGGATAAGCAAGCATTATGCCAGCCAGCATCCTGCACGTTCACACCCTCGCTTGCACAAATTAGTAGTGTGCTCATAAATTACACACAGAATATAGTTTTTCTCCATCGGACGAAGGAGTTAAACCATGTTTGACAACTCCATTCCACCAGTAGAAACAAAATAGTAATTTCACTGTCATGTTTGAAGCATTTTTGAAGCTAATTTTTGGTTTTAGGGAAACGTCTCAACATTTTTAAACTGTCGACATGCTACAGTGTTGGCTTCTGTTGAGGGAGTCTGATAATTTACTGTTGTACATCTGGTGATAAATTGGATAATAATACAAAGTGTTCCCCAAATGTTGTCATATAAACAGTTTGAACAAGAAAACGAGGGTCACGGTGACAGTGAAATATGTTGTCTGACACTGAAGGAAAAAAATTAAGTTAGTGTCTGCCCAAAGCTATTTAAACACTTGTGTTTCTCCATGTTTTATCCCATTTACCACACATCAAATGCTTTACATTTAACATTACTGCTAACCAGTTTTGAAATGTTATAGTTAAAGTTTTTTTTTAACTGTTTTTACCAACTTCCAGGTATTCCCATTAGCCCTTTTCACTTCAGAACACAATAAAAATCAATATGCAAAGGCTTTCAACTTTGTCATACTGTTGGATGGTAATGCAGATTGACTAAAAAAGTCTGCATTACACACATCATCATCACAGTTGCAGACAATACAAAATAAAATATATGAAGTCATTGTCATCTGTCATTCAACAGACAACTTTGCCCTAAAGGGATATTGAGTGCACTACCAGCAACAAGATTTAAGAAAGTGTTTTGTCATGTGCACAATAAAATCACAGCGGTATAATGAAATTCTTAAAATGCAGTCTTCCTTCATGCAAAGCAATAATAAAAGTAGTATAAACATTAGATTAAAAAAAAAAATGAGCAGAAACAATGAACTAAGTTAAAACCTGAGTTTAAAATCAAGGTGCATTATACCTCCTGCAAATATTGGAAACAAATATTTGAAAAACCTGAGTTTAAAAGTAAAGTGCACTATGCATCATACAAGTATTGCAAACAAATCAATATACTATGACTTAATGTAATATTTCCAGAAAGAGTTTGATGTCATTAAAATGTTTTTTTTTAATCTCAATGTTTTCAATTAAAAATGTAACTGTTTCCCCCTGTTTACAATCTTTATGCTAAGTTAACCAGCTGCTAGCTATAGTCAAATTTATTGTACAGCTAGCCTATGAAAAAACCTGAAAACTTGTGTAAAATGTCAATTTTCTGTGATTATGAATTTGGAATGGTAAGGCTTTCTTCTGTGACCCCATTGTGTTCCCCAGCTAACTAAACTAACTCCCAGCTAAATGTGAGTGTTGCATTTCTAATGAGAAAATGCGCACTAAAAAAATGGAGCACCTGTCAATTTACTTTGGGTAAGCCTTGGATAGGCGTTTTAGGTGAATTTAGGTGATTTTTACACTTTAAATGAATTAAAGCAAAAGTGATCTTTTCATCTAACTCTCAGTGAGAAAGCCATGCCAAAACTATTCATTTTAAAACATGCAAAATTAAATTATCACCATGCCCACCAGTCTCAATTACAATACTTTTTTGTGCCAACTTGGGTATTTCTTCACAATGAGACTTCATGTAGGAATTTGATGTTACACAAAATAATCCTTTGTGGGTATCCGTGCAGGTTCTGATAAGGCACAAACGCATTTAACCTAGGGCAAAATTTTTCATCTGATCTTTTGGCATCTTGTGAATATAAAACAGGTATTCGGTTTCTGAGTTTTTGGTACGTCTCATTAACCTCACCACCACTCCATCCCAATAAATTACAATAGTTACAGGACACACTCAAAAATCATTAAGATCAAGGAGGAATAAGTTTAAATTCGTATGTTGTACAATGTACACATTTCGTTGTAGTAACATCAAAGCTGAACTTGCTGCAGTCACTGCTGGTTTCAATATGGCCCTATAAGCTTTATAAAACACCGTATGTAAAACCACTAAATTAAATATTCATTGTGAGAACCACAGTGTCAAACTTGCCCTCCCAGTCTGATGACATTCTGACTAAATGAATTAAACCAGAAAAATGGCAGCCAAAGGAGCCTCAAGTGCTGGATTATCGCATGTTCCTCTTTTTCTCTGCCCTCAGCTGCCATGCGAGACTCTGGAAAACAAAGAGGCCTATGACAGACCACCTGCTCAGAGAGGATTGTGGGTATGAGCTACTGTACACTAAACAGCTGAACCAGGAGCAGTATGAGAGTCCCATAGGGAGAAAGACTAGAGAAGGGGGGAGGTGCTGGGGATGGGGTTGGGAGTCGGCTGGTCCAGACGAGGTGGTCTTGTGGAAATGGTTGTGGAGGTCGTGGCTGTATGTGGCATATCTGCTCTACAGATCCTGATGGACAGTGGTCAAGTCTGCACTCAGTACATAAATACTCCACGCTACATTAACCGCCAAAGCCTTTCCACATGTTGTTTGCAAAAGGCCTCTATGGTGCTTAAACCCCAATCCCCATCTGGCTCTTTCCGGTCAGCTTGTCCAGGACTTCACACACGTTCCCTGACATGGACCTGCTTTCTGCTTCACAGGAGGGGAGAGTGCCAGGCCCTCTGTAGTCCTGTGGTTTACATATCCAACCTAGCATGTCGCAAGCTCCACTCAGACCAGCACACTGTAAAAAAATGACCACAGCCAGACCCAGTTTAGCATTACACTAAGTCTTAACATCCTTCCATCCATCCTCCTTCTGCAACCACAATAAAACTTCTGTCAGCGGAGTGAGACTCCTGTTCGATCCAATGTGGGTTCTCTTGTTACAGAACTCTGTGTGAGTGTAAACATCTTGAAACAAAGTAGAATAAGCATATCTCCCCACTAGTCTCAAGAGACAACACTTGATTCAAGTCAGTCGTTTACACAAGTTGATTTTAATTGGGAACAAGTTAAATAATCTTACCCCAATGACAAATTCTTCTTCTTGTTTTGAGAAAAACAAGATGTTAACACTAAATATTAAACTAAAGGACTTGCTATGATTTAAGTTTTTGTGCAGTTTGAAGTGATCATCAAATCCTCTCTAGTTCGGTTGTGAGAAAAAATGTATCTTTGAAAGCCAACTGAGCTCATCCACTTAAAACTAAAGCGTCTCAGTTATTACAAGGAATGTTATTATGATATTACAATAATATGACACTGAGCTTTCTAGTTTCTGCTTGAATGATTTTTTTAACCTTTGGACAGAGTCAAGCAGGCTGTTTCTACCTGTTTTAAGCAAAGCTAAGCCGTCCAGACAAATATTAGAGTGGTGTCTTTATTAGGTGGATTTATACCCAAATATTGATATTGCAGATATGATTCTTTTGTTTTGAAGTAAAAAGTGATCAGTTTAGCTCTTCTGCATTGTACCCATTTGAATTTTTAAGAGTAAAAACTGTCTATGTGCACAAAGTTCTGTTGTCATTAACAAATCCAGTGCTTGTTGCCTTAACTTCTCTCCTGTTACTTACTGTTGTGTGCACTTAAACAATCAACATGTTCTTGTCCCAAGATGTCACATATTGCTGCTTTGCTGTATACTTCTACGTCTACATATTATGCTCTAGGTGTCCTTCTGTGTCTGCTAATTACTTTCCGGGATGCCATAACTATGATGTCAAAGCAAAGCACACAGTGAGTTTGTGCTGAATGTAGTTAAGTTTAAGCAACACAAGCACATGACAACCAATGTCGGGATGTCAACAAACACAGATGCAGCCACAGATGGTTGAGATAAGGGAAAGGAGGCACATGGTAAGGTGAAGAAAACAAAGTCTGGGGTTTGTTGGACCCATCCTCCACCTATTCTGTCTACCGTCATGCTCATTATAATATGTCATAACCTGCAGCGTTTCAACCTGACGGCGTTCTATTACACGGACACAACAATCCTTCTGTCCACATTCTCAGGTGACACCGCCTGTCCACATATCAGGCTGATGTGGTAGGTGGCCTCCAGTGGCGTCTAATAACGCCATGGCCAGCTCTGTCTGGCCACGTTCTCCACTGATGCCGTCCAGAGGCGTATCATGTGGACTCTGTGGTGGTTTTGGCATCGGGATCAAATGCTGAGAGGACTGTGAAAGTGGCAGTATTTGATGACTTTGGAATTACAACAAGCTGCAACAACCGACACAATGATGCGCCCCAGAAGCTCACCTGATAGAGCATGTGTTCCCTGTTCTAAGGTTGTGCTCTTGCTGCAGTGGCCCAGATTTTATTCTGACCCAGGGGCCCTTTGGTACATGTTGCCCATCATCTCCCCCTTTCCACTCACTCTGTAGCTGAACAATCAAATAAAGAACCCCAGTAATAACAGTTCTCTTGCCTCACAGTCATTGGGTTGTTTTGAATGGGTTTTTGGTTAGAAGCCTTAAATAAAGTATGTTGTTAATACAAGCTTAAGACTTTCACATTTTGTTCTACAAAATAAAATGTGTTAATACATACCCCAATCACAAACTTTGAAGCTTTTATGTGTCTTAAAAAAGGCAGTTGCTAAAAAAGTAGCTAAATGAGACTACAGAAAATGGTCACGCTGAACAGCCTCGTAATAATGGAGGCGATGCAACCGTAGTGTTCACTACGATTGATTTTTACTTCTGGCTATTACATTTAGGACTCAGAAATCCCTAAAGTGGTGTTCATTTATGAAGGTTATCTGGCTGAACAAAACATCAGTATCATAAAGTATCATAAACATTAATTTACCATAGAACCTTTTTTCTTCAATAATCCAAAATCCAATGTAAAAAATCCTGTAGGCTTTTTGACGAGGGACCCGGGGTGACATTAATCTCCAGACTGACCTACAGAAAGTGTCATCCCTGGGGCACTCTTAAGGGCAAAGGGCATAAAACATTTTCTGAATAAACATAGTGTACATGTTACACATGTTTTAAGCTGCCCTCTTGGTCAGGTCACTCTTAGAAAAGAATTTTTAAATCTCAATGAGTCTTTTACCTGGTTAAATAAAGGATATAAATACAATGTGCACTGCAGTGCCCACCCTGGTATTTGGTAAAAAAAAAATGGATTTATAATGGAAAGTCACAAAATGTTTTTTAAAAAAATCAATCACTGCTTTGAGGATAGAGGTGTGAGCTCTACTTTCATACTTGTTTCTGATGCAAGTCGCCTAATGTTATATTTTGATTATTATCTCAGCATTCTGTAAGACAAGTAAAACTATCTCACTCACGCTTACCTGTGTTGTCACAGAAGAAAACTTGATTCTAACCCCGCAGAGAACAATGCATTTGTGCGTGGCTGCAAAACTGCAGAGGTTATCAGCAGCTTTTCTGTAAAACAATATTTTGTGCCTGTGTCCTCCTGGGGCTCAGACGAGGAGAGGGGCCCCTTCCTGCTGCCCTTGTCCCAAGGCCAGTCAGCTGTGGCTTTGCTCTGCTCTGTGATTCAGGTAGGGGCCCAACAGGGAGCCCTCTGCCGAGGAGGCCAGTATGGCAAGGTCTGAGACTGTGAGATGAGTGAGTCAGTAGGGAAATGGAGGTCATGGGGGTGGGCCCCTGTGCTTTACGAGCACAAGCCTCTGCACAGCCTTGCTTACCTCCGCTCTGCCTGCCTGGTAGATAAATGATGATAGAGCAGAAATATGGGTAGGCTGGCTAATATATGTTACCCTGTCTGCCAGAATAGTACAACAGCTTCGCTCCACCTCCGCAATGTGTGGTCCCTGACACAACTGTCAACTGAAGAAAAAGCAGGGAGGCAGAGGAGGAGGGTGAGGAGGATGAGGAGGAAACCTCACAGCTGCAGCCAGGGTGAAATGTATGGGACTCAAGTCCAAGGACGCAGGGCACAGAGGACAACTACACTTACAAATAAGAGGAAGTCAACATAGTTGGATGCGGGACAACTCTGATAAAACCTGAGTTACAAAAATAAACACAGTGGCTGTGCAGCACTGTGAATCTCAGTCTCATTAGATGATAAGTGGAAACACACATCCTCACTGTAAGCCAAGACTATTTTTCTCATCCAGAGACTGAATCATCTGCTGTTAAGCTTTAGTAACACGTTCCAATACAGGTGGTCCTCTGAAATGAGAGGTTAGCTTTGCTTTCAACAATGCCAGTGGTAATGACTGATCTAATCATAGGGCATGCTCATGGAACCCACCTGTTTTGCCAGCTTTGCTCGCACATAAAGTGCAGTCTTGCCAAGCGCTCACAGTCGGGGCGGCTGGCACATGTTGGGGTGGCAGTAATGTGTTACCCAGATCCCCATATAGTCTCAGCTATCTGGGTCTGATTCTGTTCTCTCATCTGCTGCCAATAACAAAAAAAAGTTGCTCATGCTTGGCGTGGCCGGATCCACTCAATGGGGCACTGCACCTGAGAGCTTTTACAGGGCTAAGAGGGTCCAGATAAGATTTAACCTTCCATGGTCGCTAACTCTCCCCAAAAAAGGCCACCTCCTCCACACCCACCACCATCCAAAACATTTTGTTTTGCAACAACTCACATTTTCCAGTCGCCTGGTCTTCTTCCTTCCCATTTTTTTTTTTTTTTTTTTAAAGTTGCAAGCAGCCAGGCAGCAAATCAGGCAAGCAGCCAGCAGATGTGGCAGGCCCTTGTGAGCAGGACTGAAGCACATAGAAAGGATATGCTTCACCAGTAAAGAATTTGGTCAGCTCGTACTCCAAAAGTACAGGACTTCCTGGTCCCATTAATGTCAAATCACACTCCTGCTCTCTTTGTCTTTGTCATAGCTTGGACATTAAAGCCTGGTGCAGCAGCTGCAAGACAGCACTGTCACGGTTGTGTCTGCGGCCTCTATATCGAGGATGACCGTATTGCTTATTTAAGGCCTAATTCAGATCAGATACAATAAAGCTAAAGCGTCTCTAATGGATTTTTGGCACGCTGTAGGCTGTGATGTCGAATGCTGCCCTTCACAGTTAATAACATGTATTGTGAGCCATGCCTGTTATGTACGGCGGGGTATGAGCCAGTGAGGTGCAAATAACTTAAAACTGCCATCCAACTAATAGTTCTTTCCAAAAAGAAAACATCAAGTCCACCCCTTCCCCCACCCTTCAATTTAATTTCTCTATGTTATATTTTATCTATTTTATTATTTATTTATTTTTATTATTATTTTAAACACTGTTGTTATTATTAGTAGTAGTATTATTTTCTTCTTCTGGCTTGTCTCCATGTGCTTCATGACCTGAGATGGGAGATGGCAAAGGGTAAGGGACTGAAGGCTTGGATATGTTTTTTTTTTCTAGTTTCATACTGATCGTAGTGTTAAATAACTCTGAACAATTGATAAAAAGAATTGGACTAATAAAATAAAAACTCATCAAACACGAGTCCTGCAGCCACCATCACATTCAGTAAACAAATATTTGATTTTTACCTGGTCTATAGCCTTACAATAATGTTTTTCTCATTTTTGATTGTTAAAAAGAAAGAAAGAAAGAAAGAAAGAAAGAAAGAAAGAAAGAAAGAAAGAAAGAAAGAAAGAGAAAGAAGAAAGATAACATCAAGTTAAAAGTTTCCCAAATTTGTTAAATCCTCATGTATTTCTTTTCCATATTTTCTGACTCTTTCATGTCTTCCACTTTTATTGCTCATTTGCAACATTTTGGTCTTTGGTACAGGTCAATATTTTCCACTGCTGCACACCTCTTGGCAATTTTAGCAGAAACATCATTGTGCAATGTGTTTACTTGCTCACATCGCACTGTTTCCCTGTAACATCTTTGAACTTCATCTGCCAGTGCAATCTGTCCTCAGAAACCATGTTGTTTTATGCTGCATTTTTATTACATCTGTCTGTCTTCCAGCAGCTTCTAAATATAGCCCTCCTCTTCTCCCCCCAAAAAGAGCCGAACACTACTAATTAGAGCCTTCTTCTCAGTCTGGGGCTGCCTCCAGTAAAAGCCGGTTTACAGGCGGCTTGCAGGGCAGCGCTACTCAGCTTTAGCCTCTTCTGTTGCAGCTAGCAGGCCCAAACATCAGCCAGAGGCTCTGGGAAACAGAGTTTTTACTGGTGGCGGCTGCGTGGCACTACTAATAATGTTCACTGTTTTTCTACTCCTGCATATAGTCTAAACAGAGCCTTTTTTTTCATTATAAGAGATATTTTCACAAATATCCTACTTCAACGGGCATTTAAGGATTTTAATATCCATATGTGAATTATGCAAAAACCAATGCATTTCTGAGTGTCTGTGTGCATTGCTTACATGATTCACATGTCTAAGCTTGGCGATGGCACACTCATTCATGGGAAATATCAGTAGATGATGTGAATCAGCTGTGATTTTATTCTAACTGCATGCCTCCCATTGGGTAAATAATAACTTGCGTGTGTCTGCGTGGGAGCCTCCGCACCGGTTTTCTACCCTTGCCGGGCCCTGGTTTTTCATTTCACATGGGAAGTGATGGAATTTCTAAAAAGGCTATCTCCAGCAGTTCATTCAATAATACATTAGGTGATGGCATCACCCTGACACCCTACACCTTTCACTCTCAGGTCTAGCTATTAGCCCAGTCATGAGTGGAGGAGCTGGAGAGAAAGGCAAAATGGAGCGACACTGGAGAGGTAGACGCGCTGATGAATAATTTAAAGTGAATCCAGTGTAGTTTGCAAGAATTCTCCATGTTAGTCCTTCAGCCTCACTCAGTCACTCTCTGTGTGTACAGACAGCAGTGTGGACTGGAGAGGAGACACGCTTCCACCGCTGTGATAGGCTTTTAATAGCCTCCTGACTTGAGATTTCCAAATGAGGCTTTGTGGCACCATGGGGCATCTGAGGATGATTTGTTATTTCTGCTTGCTCCTCTGCTGGCTGGCTCCTCCATTACAAGGTAAAAGATCATTGTGCTTTGACAACAAAGATGTAGAGTTTAAGACAAGTTGAGGCGAATCTCTCTTAATCGCAAACTGCTGCCATTATTATATCAAATTGCTAAGTGCAGCCAAAGGCAGGGTCATAAAATTCAATCCATCAAATAGGCCAGAGGCAAATAAACTACAAGTGTGTTTAATTATGTGTAGCTCATCCTAAAAAGCTGATGCAGTCCATTCCCAACAAGCTGTGAGGTCTTGCTAAAGTTTTTTGAAGACACTCACTAATAAACATCTGTCAATACTAAAGTTGTTGGGGCTGTTTTTGTCGATGTGTTGAAAACAACAACACAAGAGCTTTCTTTCTCTACACTAATTTAACTGACTCTGGTGTCTCGTGTTACAGGTCTGGAGATACTTGACCCAGAGGAGGTGGAATACGTTTGCACCAATGCTACAGCGACAGTGGGAGGCTCAGTCACCTTGGACTGTGGCTCCACTTTGCCCACAATCTTCATCTGGGGCTTCACCAAACCAGGAACTGACAATAATGTAGCGGTGGCTTACAACTCTGGGCAAGGCCCAATGCTCCAGTCTCAGTCCAGCAGCCTAGGCCACATGCAGGTACCTGACAACACGTCTGCTTTAGTCATAGAGGAGCTTCAGAAGGATGCAGAGGGGATGTACACCTGCCAGGCTTTGTATGATACAGACGAAGGAGCCAGGATAACTTTCTACTTAACCCGGCTGGATGTGGACAACGATTGATGTTGCATTTTGTTCACATTAGTCTTATCAGTTCAAAAATGTGTGTATCTTCAAATCATCTGCTTTAAAGAGTTTAATCCCTCAAAACCTACTCTCAAACCTATCTCTAGTAGTATCTCTGCAGATTGTTTTTGCCCAAGATTTGAGGTATCTTTGTCTGATACCACTTAGCTTTGGTTCTAGAGCCGTTCTATTCAGGAGTCTTGGAACATTGGTGCTATCTAGCTAAGAAGCCCATGTTTCAACCAGAACCATTATAATCAAGGATGTGTTGTCAACAGAGAGCATTGCACGATGCACAACAGATGTAAACAGAAGTAGAAAAATGGCAAGTTACATTGTTTACCCGCAAACATTTGTTCTGTTTTTAAAGATATTCATTTCTACTCAAAACAAGCATGAACCAACTATTAATGACACCACAGTGTGCTTTTTTTGTCTGACAATTTCTCACTTGACTTCACAAATGCGGCCCTCTCCATCATCTCTTTCCAAGAAAATTTACAAATCAAAATCGTTTACTCACCCAAGAAAGTACTAGGCCTAACCTGTGAAAACAGCTGTTTTATATGACTCTGAAACAAAAGGCTTGTGGTGGTGTGGAGTTTCAAAGATGGTGGTATTTTCCAAGCACAACAGGAAGAACTTTTGAGTTGCATTGTGGGAAATGTAGGATCCAGCATTTTCATGGCTTGACAAATACAAGAAAATAAAAACTGGGATATCTCAGCCTCTGCTGCTCTGATTTTGTACATTCCCTTTTTAATCTGTTATTTGTGAGTCCCCAGGCTTTACTGGGAGTCCAACACAAAATTGTTGGAGGATACATTTGTCTTATAACTTTTCTCAATGTGTATTATGCATGTGTTTTGTTTTGTTTTGTTTTGTTTTGTTTTGTTTTGTTTTGTTTTGTTTTGTTTTGTTTTGTTTTGTTTTGTTTTGTTTTGTTTTGTTTTGTTTTGTTGCACAATCCACAGACTTTGCTATGTACAGTTTACAATTTGATATTTATTTATCTATTTTTATTATCATTTTTACTGTATTTATTGATTATTTACAGCCCTTTGGTCTACTGTTGTTTTTAAATGTGCTTTATAAAAAAAATTGGATTGGATTGGATTGGATTTAATCAGAAGTGCTTTCTGCTGAAGTCATAGTCTCTAAAAACATTAAAATTGTGGTCTGTGGATTATCTTAACAGTGAGTGAGGATGTTTTTGGATATACACTTTGCTGCACATTTTCTGAAGGTTATTTTTCAGTTCTGTAAGCATGACAAATAAATTCCACTCACATTGCATTGGAGCGGAGGCAGAAACAGGTGACTCAAAACCTGAGGAAATAAACTTAAAACTACTGGGTTAAATACCACAACGGCTAAGTGGGAAAAGTGTTTCTTATTATTTTGAGGAGCAGACGTTTTAGCACTAGACTGGACTGTAATACACACTGAAACACTTTGATCAGTAAGAGACTGTGCTATTGTCTCCTGCAGTCTTGGTAGCCACATAAATTTACAAAGCGTGACACCATGTTCACCTAAGGTTGTGGTTTCCATTTCAAATACCTCACTTGGCTTGTATATTGTGTTGATTATTAAAACCATCTGGGCAGCAAGTTCATTAGATAAGACTATCTGGTGTTGTTTTTCTTGAATTATATTCTTCATTAGTGTTTCTTCTTAATTCTATTAACCACCCTGCTGTGTTGTTTTTCTTTCTCTAAGTGTTTTAGGCTGTGCTGTTATTTCACTGCATGTGCTGTCACCTTCAACAGAGACTGTGGCACATCCACAGAGGACCAATACGTCAACATTTTAAAGCACGTCACTCGAGGGAACCTTTTAGCTCCTTTGAACTGTCACATACCTTGATAGAAATCTTTGCACACGAGACAAATGTTCTCTTGATTAATTCATCCATATAAAATAAACATATCATTACTCATATCTGTGCACAGATATTCTGGAGTGGTTGGTGAATAGAAATGACTACATGGATGATTTATTTTTCAGCAATTTTGGCTCTCAGAATCTCTTCTGGCTCATGAGAACACCATTAATTCATTCTGAAAGTTAGCTCATGTCAACAGGCCCAACCTGCTTGTCATCAATATGCTCATTATTGATCCAGAGAAGTATGATCGCACTGAAAATGTTAAGTCTGTTGGCAATGAGAAAAGGAGGAGGAGGTTAAATGGATGCAGCTGGAATAATTATGAGATGGTATTTCCCTGATTGTATCCAACAGGTGCAGTCTATAAATGTCGTGGTTATATCAGCATGAGTGAGGCATCTACCTGCACCGAGACTTGACCCTGATAACAAATAAATAGCGGATATCCTTGAGGGAAGACATAGATTATTCGTATTTATATGAACTCATCATTTGCAAGGACCCGCTGGAATGGTGCTGGAGTCCATCCAACCACAACATGCTTCATTTGTAGTTTGTGACATCTCAAGGATAAAACCGCCCAGGGCTGAAACAAGCAACTTAACAACACACTGCCCGATTCATAAGAACTGCATTCATTCAGGGTGTGCTGGAGAAGGGAGAGAGGAAGAATGGTGGGCGGAGGGGAGAGGGACTGGCGTTAACAGGTCGGCTCTGCAGCAAGGGGCAGAAATTCCTGGGCAGACAATGAGCTTTCTTGTTCCCATGGGCTCCTTAATGAAGGGGTGTAGCTGCGTGGGTAGAGGGTGCAGGGCAGGGCTGAGGGAGAGTGCCGACTGATAGACGTGGGAGATGGAGAAGCAGCTCATTTAGAGACAACCCTGCCCTTATCTTCTCCTCATCGGCCCAGCCTGCATCTGTCAGCAGCCCCTCTCCCTCCCTGTACCATTTCTCCTTCCTTTCCTTCCACTTCATTTCCTACCCATTGTTTTGTTCCTTTTTTCTTTCTAATGGCAGAGAGGGAATCATAATGGACACTAGAGTGAGCTACTGTGAGGAAATAAAATAAATGGTGAAAGGACTGGGACTGGCCAGTTTATTTCATCATGCTAATCACTTTCAGTTTTGGATTCACACATCAGAAGCAAAATCAAATGAGTGTACATCTGAAACACTTTAAGGCTGAGAAACTCAGGCAGGCTGCTCCTGGGAAAGAGTTTCAGTCAAGTCAACTGAACGAATGCCGCCAGCCTCCATCAAGACTAAAAATAACAGGCGGAAGAGGCTATGCCACGCCTCAGCAGCAGGCGAGTAAATCTGGGTGCCAGGAATATCCCATATACCATCAGTGGGAGGAGAGATGCCAGGCGAGCCGGGGCCTGAGGACTGGCAGCCAAGTCTGGCACAAACACAGGCAGACAGGCACCAGGCATGGAAAGCCTGCACCGCAGTCATCCTCAGTGAAGCAGGGCCAGCCCTGTCATCTGCACGCTGCAATCCTATCAACTCCAATCAGCCAGCACACCATGGAGATTATTCTAAAACCAATGGAGGGTTTAAGCCTTCAGAAAATGGGTTTGGCGAACACAGACTGAAACCTGAGAAGACTACATTAAAACTGATTTTATGAATGAGTTCTCCGCAGTATTTTTCACACATCAGGAGCAGCACAGAGCAACTTTTGACGACAGAATTGCTCATCTCAACTCGCCATTTGCCTGTCTTTAATGCACTGCTGTCTAGAAAGATATGAAAGCTCCAACAGAAAACCAGGGGTGCACCGTCAGGAGAGACAAACCAGAAAAAAATGGGGGAAAAAATGACCTCAAGGTGGCCACTCATATTGGCACATTTTGCAATAACAACTGTGAACCTCCTGAAACCTTCCATACAAGCGATATACAGTGAGCTATCACTGCCCCAAAAACCCCTAAGTTGGGCCACTTCTTCATACTAAATGACAACTCAAGACTCTAAGTTAAGTAGTTTCTTTACCTGGGACCCCCCATAGTCTGGGATCATCAGTACAGAACACTTTACATGTTAGCAGCTCCAACTGGCAATGCAACCTTCAATTTGGAGAAATCATGGGATGCAATGTCATTAAACTGGGACAGATAGCCATTTTTACCAACCTTTCCACTTTGTGATTACTTAAATGGTTTGTTCATCCAAATCACAAAATAATATGTTTTGCCATTCAGCCCCCTGGTGGTAACCAGCCATGCAGACAGTTTTGGTTTCAAATGTTTAAGCTTTGAGTTTCTAAGATTTTTGCCTACAACGCAGTACAATGAATGTGATGGAAATGTCTGTCCTTAAGCATGTCCCTTTTACTCTTGTTAATGCACAGGCACAAATTGGGCCAACTTCTTTGTCAGTACAATGAAATGATTCATCAGTGTTAAAGGTCTAGAGTTTGGGATTTAGGGGGACATATTGTCAGAAATGGAATATGACACAATAAGTTTCCTTGGTTTATAATCACCTGAAAAGAAGCATCATTGTGCTTTTGTTAAATTAGAATGAGCTGTTTATAACTACATAGGGAGTGGGTCCTGATCCATTAAGTCCACTATGTTGCACCATCATGTTTCTACAGTAGCCCAGAACGAACAAGTCAAACACTGGCTCTAGACAGGGCCTGTCCGCAATGAGCAGTGTCTGAAAAACACTGATTTTACACAAGACAGCTGCCTTAATAAGTATTTTTTTAACTGATTTAAATCAGCAGGTCCATTTGATTTGGGAAAAAGGAGGCCTCTGCAAATAATTGTGTTTCCGGTTAAAACCTCTTGAACAACAACACTGAAGGAATCCTAACTGGGAGTTCACACTTGGCACATAGGAGAAGTTTTAGCTGATATCAATCTGCAATCCCCACTGCTAGATGCCACTACACACTATTCCTTTCATTAAAAAAATAAAACATGTTTTTCAATATTTGGGTGAACTGATTTTTTAACAGCAAGAATGCCAGATTGATCAGCAAGGATAGAATTTCCTCTTGAAGTATTTGGTAGTGTTCTTGACACAGATAATGTTTTACTTTCAATTTAGTATTTCCTAGGGCTAGGAGTTTATACCTGAAACCACAATTTCACCTGGTCAGATAACTTCACTTTTACTATCTCAAAAGTAGAAGGGATGGGAAAATATTGTGTCACTAGTGGCAGAGTAGTTTTAACATCCAACGATTTGTGTGAGAGGGCTGTTCGCACTTAACAATTCTGTTTTAATGCGACTAAAGCACTTCTCTAACAGATTGGGGCCAGTAGGTCAGCAGTGCTCTGAAAGCAACAGTGCGTTTTGCGTAAAGTGATGAGCTATCAAGTATTCACTGAAGCAAACAGCAGCAGCCTTATTTTGAACAGTGAAGGGAGTGTTCACCCCGTTCAGGGGTCACTGCAGTGGAACAGCCCATCACAGAGCCACATCAAAGGCCTGCCAGAAATATCGATGGGTTTGGACCCGGGCCGGGAAATTCACTTTGGCAATCATTCACTGGGTGCTGCACATGAAGGAGGGGAGGAAAGACATTGAAAATAGGTTGTCGATTACTCTTCCATATCTTCTCTTTATATTATTACAAAACTTTACACAGACAATTGCTAATCTCCACACTTGAGTGGAACACAGAGGGACAAAACAACAAAAAATAAAAAGTATTTCTCATCCAAAAGGCATAAATAATATAAAAGACAAACTTTTTTTTACTTTAAAACAGATACATTCATATGAAATAATATTTCACTACTACAAAAAATAAATAAGTCATCTCAAGAGTTTTTGATCTTTTATGAGAGTCTTCCCTCCAGTGGGATATAATGTCTGTCTTTGAGCAGTGTTTCCGCTCTCTGTGTTTCCCTCCATCTGGCTTTGCTCTCACTCTCTTGAAGTCACTCTCTTTTCACACTTTGCTCAGTCCATCCAAAGTTTTGTGTCCTTGTCACCGAAACATGCAGTGTCTCTGACTATCCCACTGCTGGTCCACTTTGTCAATGATATTTCATCCACGGTCTTTTGTCCAGTCTCTCTGCCTGGTTCCTCTAAACCCTCCACACCGCAGTAGAGTGTGTTTGTGTGTGGGCTGTGTTCAGACCTCCTGTGGGCTGGGCTGTATCAGCTCGCCTGCCAGGCTGCTGCTGGAGATCCACCCAGGCTTTTCGTCACAGTCCAAGTCTGGTAGGCCGAGACTCTCCCAGCACACCACAGGCCCCTCCGTGTCCATGCACTCCAGCTCCTCCTCAGCTGCACACATGGAGAGAGAGGAGAGTCTTTGGTTTATACTTTATATTAAAAAAGACAAGAACAGATTCTGGAGAGGCCCACAGTGTAATTTGTGGTGACGCTGCATAGTTTGTCTGCAAACAACATGAGGATTGGTAATGATTTAAAAACTTACTTGTAAGGAATGTAGAAAAAAAGATGTCAGAGTTCAATTTCATAATGGTTTTGAAACATGTAAATGTTTTTACACTCTAATGTCTTAATGAAATTGTTTGACATTTTGGGAAATATGCTTAAAAGACTAATACCACACTGTATTGCAAATTTGAAGCTATAGCTAGGTGCAGGTTAGTTAAGCTTTACACAGAGGGGGAACAGATGGGAAGAGTTTGCCCATTCAGACAAGTTAACAATGACAAATAAACCCTTTAAAACCTTGATTGTTGTCATTTTTTTCTTGTGCCTTTCCCAAGAATTTAAACCTTTGCAACATTGAGCAAATTTGTGCGATTCCTTTCAAAAACATGGGGAAAAAGTTATTAAGCAACTTTGCATGAGTTGAAAAAAAATGTAAAAGGTACCAAGAAAAATACCTTAAAATTAGGTAGGAAAAAGAGAGAGAGAGAGAGAGAGAGAGAGAGAGAGAGAGAGAGAGAGAGAGAAAATCATTAGAAAATTTTCAAATAACTAAGGAAAATACCAAAAAATATATTTATAATTATAATAATTAAATTATTATTTTATTTATGGTTCTGTTTTTGGTTCTTTTACTTTTATTTTTATTTTTAGTTGGATAATTATGGGTAATTTTTTTTATAAATTTTCTTTTTTTTGGTACTTTTTCAAAATTGCCCACTGCCTGCTTTCCATGTTTTTGAAAGAAAATAAGCCAATTTTGGGCTTCAAGTAGTTAAGATTTTGGGGGGAATTTGCCTGATTTTTTTCTTGGAAGGTAGAAGTGACTTCCTGGAATCTCCACTGGCTACAACTTCAAAGCGATGACAAGACTACTGGAAGTTACGAAAAAAATTTCCAGTACTCAAGCTACGTAAAGCTAAGTGCCTGTTGGTTGTAGCATTATATTTACTGGACAGATATGAGAATGGTTTCATTCTATATCAGATTCAAACTCGATTTAAACATAATTCCAGCTCGCTGTCATATATGGAAGGAGAAATGGAAAGTTGAAAGAAAATAAAGAAACATACATGATAGTAAACAAAACGCTGTCACACATTGATGCATATAAGGGGTTCATTACATTAACAGCTTACACAAATAAACTGGCTATTATGTTACATTACATTACATTTAGGTTATCCACTAGAGATTACTGTGACAATTAATCTCATTACACACAACAAAGTCCCATGTCATTTTCAAAACTTTCAAGGATTTTACTAATCCTAATGATAATAATAATTATTACTTTTATTTATAGAGCACTTTTTATACAATAGATACATAATGCGTCAAAGAGCTTCACAATAAAAATGCAACACAAATGCAGAAAGACAACAAGATTAGATAATCAAAAGACAGTTGATGATAAGTGAAATATAAAAACAAAAATATAAAGCACAGAGACTAGTAAGCATGGTAAAAATGAGAGAATTGGTTTGAAATAATATTTAATAAATAGGTTTCAGCTATAATTTAAAAATGTTGTCCGAGCCCACTGCTCTTAAAGCTTTTGGCGCATAGTTAACAAAATTACATGACTTTTCCAGGTTATCCATGACCATGTCCATTCCCCGTGAATAAACATACTTCCCAAAATATCTAGATAATCTTTTAACTGTCTATTTCTTCATTTATCGTTAATTATTTCACTGGCCACAAGCTGCTGTTCAGAGACACTACTAGCATCCAACACAACAAAATGTTCTTGCAGTGAAAACTGACTGGAATAAGAAAACAACAAAAACACGTCACTGTTTCTTCTATGATCATGTTCCATCACTATTCCAAATACTACCACTGTTGGCTATAAGAAAAATACATGATTACAAGACATTATATGCACTTAAGATCATCCCTGCTAAAGTTGATCTACTTTTAGTGTATCTTATTTTCTAAAGTCTTAGTCTTTAGCCTCATTATTCAAATATTATCCGAAAGTAAATTGTAGTTACAGATTTTCTGAAGACGATAGGTAATTCAAATATATCACCAGGGCTGGAAAGACAGTGATAAGTTGCAGTTCACTGTATTTGAGGAAGACAAAAGTAGTGGAGGAGGAAAAAGACTGAATACTTAGAAAGATTTTGTGGGCACTTGGTATAAAAATGTGTCTCACCAGTGTTGTCTGCTGGACAGTTTTCATTGTTCCCGACCAGACAGCAGGAATGCTGCGAGGGCGAGGACTCCCTGTGCTCGTCTGGCTGGTACCCTGCGTCGGCCCCCTGGTCAGCAGAGTGCATATGGCTGTCAGGGCCGTGGCACTGTGACGAGACCTGGCCCAGAGGCACCATCTCCAGCCCGTCCTGCTGGCAGGGCGCCACACGATGCATTACAGGCAGAGTGCTGCTGGAGAAAGTGCCATTGGTCTTGTTGTAACATCTGCACAGAGGGAGATGGAAAGAAAATCAGAACAAACGTTTATAAAGTTGCCAGTGCACTGCTGGGCGCCGACCCACTGAGAGCCCTGCTTCTTCCTCTCTGCAGATATCTGTGGGTTTTCCACCAGACACAGAACCTCTTGTGTTAATACCCCTAACAGTGTACAAAACAACGACAGCTCTAACACGGCTGGAGCGCTCTCGCACAGCTGCGAAATGCATTTTCAACAGTTCAACTGGAGATTAAACGTCCAGTCTCACTGCCTCTAAATAACTGAGACACATTGTGGTTTTGCTCTCCAGTGAAGTTCCAATACG
This sequence comes from Plectropomus leopardus, assembly GCF_008729295.1. Lineage (NCBI taxonomy): Eukaryota > Metazoa > Chordata > Actinopteri > Perciformes > Serranidae > Plectropomus > Plectropomus leopardus. The sequence continues at coordinate 28,984,164 of NC_056467.1, forward strand.
CAGACAGTTACACGCAGCGAGCTTCACCATGTTTCCCTGAACTCAGCTTCTCTCTATCGGCACACGATTGGATTATGACCACACCCCCTCTTTTCCCAGCAGCCGGAGGTAAATAAACACAGGGCTCATTAGGTCTGCTGGCTGGGTGCACACAGGGTAAACTGTGATGCTGGGGACCCTTAAGTACATAAACAAGACTAGCAGGAGGGGAAATGTGTGTGTGTGTGTGTGCGTGTGTGTGGGTGTGCACTTTTACTTAGCAGCATCTTATGAAATATGAGCAATGTGCATTGCCTTACAAAATCCATAAGGCTCATCTTTTTCAGTCTGAGCTGTTTGTGCACTTGTGACAAACAGCAAACAAAGAGTCCCTTCAAGGAAGAATGATTAAGCTAAAGTATGTCTTTGGGGTGTTTTTCACACATCCAATTCTTGCCTGGATTTTTATATTATTGTTTGTTTATTTATTTATTTATTATAAATTAACAGCAATAACTCCCCAGATTTCTTGAAAAATAAAACTCAGAAACAATGGGCCTCATTCACCAACCGTTCTTAAGAAGAAATTTGTTCTTGAAACGCACTTACACAGGTTTTATGAAGAATCTGACATTCACCAATGTTTTCTCATTTAAATGGAAAATCTTAAAATCTATTTTCCATCACACATGCTCACAGGAAAAGTTATCCCTTTAAACTCCTCAGATCAGTATTGAGCTTGGTAAATTAGATTTGAGTTATTTTGCACCAAATGAATGGAACAAGATACAAGAGGCATTGGAATTAGATAGGCATGTGTTGGTAGATCATTTTAAGTGTATGCTAGATAATATGGCTGCTGTACAGTGCTCCTGCTTTGGTTGATTCTCAGACATGATCTTTACTTATAGTTTTTATTTTTAACATTTTACTGTTGTTTTTTTCTGCTGTTGTTGTATATATGCATTTTTTCACTAATGGCAGATTTGTTTGATATTTAGCTTTTTCATCCTTATTACTTTATGGCTATGTATAACTTTTGACAACCATTGCTGCTATTTATTGGCTTTTATTGAATTTATTGTATTATTTGCGATTGCTATCATATGTTTGTATCCTTTTAGCTTACTAATTTGAATTCAGGACATAGCTGTAAAGGAGCTTAATGCCCAGTCAATCTTCCCTGAATAAACAATGGTTTGATGATGATGATGATGATGATGATGATGATGATGATGATGATGATGATGACTTGAATTACAATTTGAACAGAATCTATGCAAATAAAAGAGCACTCTTAAGCACATTTTGTGCTGACATGTTTGAGCAGAATAATGGGTTATTGTGATTTTTTTTCAGTTCTACAGTTGAATTATATTATAGGATTTATATGACAATAATATCTTTTTCATTTATAATATTTGTATTATTATTTTCATTTTTTAAAAAAAGGTTTAGGGACTTCCAAAATGGGCACAACACTAACAGTTAACATGAGCTATGTTATTAGGTACTATGCCATCTAATAATTAGTGACAGATCACTCTAGAAAACATCAAGGGGGGTTCGGACAGACGGGACAAAAAGTGACAAGGCAGCGTTCAAAGTAAGGTATTCATTTCTTACAGAAACATTCACCCTCACCTTATATCATGATAATAATAATAATGGTGAATTACCCCATTGTGTTCCAGATGTACTCAACAAAAGAAAAAGATATCCATAAATGAAATGATAAAATCAATGACAAAAACTTGTTCTTTTACCTGTTATTGTTGCAGAGATTCTGACAGCTCATACAATCAGATGTCTCTGTTTGGGGGAGAGCTGTGTACATGCCTCCACCCTGACAAGAGAACACAAACACCACATTTAGCCAGAGCAAACTGGATTTGCAACTACTGATGTAAAATGCCATACTTGGTCATTCAATACTTGGATAGGAATAATGCGTCCAGTCTCTAGGTATGGACTGCAGCACTCACATTATGGTGGTGGTGGGGATGCGAGTGCTCGCACTCTCGGGTGCTGTGGGGCAGGGTGCCATCGTGACCGTGTGGGTGGCCGGGTGAGAACAGGCTGCCCGAACCATTGAGCAGAGCCAAGCCGTTGGGGAGTTTGTGGTGGAGGTGATGGCACCCTTGGGGTAACATGGGGCCGCTGCGCCCATAGCCCCCGTGGACACCCCCATTGATGCGGCTAGTGCCAGGCAGAGTGGTGTACTCGAGAACATGGCCATTCATCTCCGCTGGCTGGTACAGGTAGCCAGGAGGGTCATACTCTACAGCAGAGAGACAGAGACAGAGAGAATGAGAAAGGAGAGGATCGAGAGGTAGAATGGTTAGGATAGAGGTAGAGACAAATTTTAGGCTAGTTAAGCAGCAAGCATCCAAGAAACACAGCGTCGAAAACTCCCACAAATATAGTGAGCCAATATACAAAATGAGCGTGAATTCAGGGTTGGCTTTTCCATTGACTTTCACTGAAGAGCAAGTTTATGCAAACAGTAACAATCCTGCATAGTATACCTTTAAAGAAATAATTCATGACAACAAGAAAATCATTTTAATATCAAGTAAGCTAGGTATTCAAGCTTAAAACTTTAAAACTGTACATATCACAATCTGTCCATAGACCACTGTGCAATAACAATGTAAAGCTAATTTGTTCTTTTCTAGTCATCTGATATCATAAGTAATATTCTCAGAAACACAGAATTAAGTGGTATCTTCTACTCACAATGGTCCCATGAAAGCATTGTTTACCTTTCTTGTTTTTATCCTGACTCTTTTAACATTTTTGAATAGGAAGTGGGGTTTTTTGCATCTGAGGATCCACTTTCAGTTATTTGTCAGTCTGCAGTTTTTTTCTGTCATACAGCAGTATATTACATACTAAGAATTGGCTCTAACACTCAAATTTTTATTAGTCTTTTATTTTTGATAATTTTCAAATACCAATGCCCCCCAATTTTGTACATTTTATGCAGTTTTTTTTAACAATTACATTATAATTACAGTGTTGTTGTTACTGGCTTCATTTAAAAAAAAAAAAGATAAAAAATGAGAAAGTAATTAGTAAAGTAATTATAAAAGAAAATTATCTGGAGAAAAAGAAAGTAAAACAAACAAACAAACCAATAAATAAAAATTGTTAAATAAATATCGTTTTTCCCTACCTTTTTTCTTTTTTTTTTCCTAAACATTTTAAAATAATTTTCTAGATTTACTAATTCCTTGCAATTTGCAGCACATTTCTTACCAAGTCAATCATTACCTTCTTCCCCATGTTTTTGTTAGAACTTGCACCAATTTGCTCAGGGTTCAAAAGTTAAAAGTACCAATGAAAGGCGTCTGAAAGCAGCACAAGAAAAGTGATGTCGCTCCTGGTTCAAAGGGTCAGATCAACATGAAACTTTGCACTTAAAGAAGTTTGGCCTACTTTATACATTAAGAGACAGTATTTATACAAAACTGTTCATATTTGTAAAAACAAGTTAATGAAAAACAACGTTTTACTATTACAATTGTCCACCAGTATTAAAGAAAATCATCCTATAGTTGACTTCACTCTGATGTGAAATATCACATAGAAAGTCAACACCTGTGACTTAATCTTCACGTTTTCCCTAAAACTTTTAGGCTGCAAAGCCCCAAAAATTTACAGACCGAAAATGTCTGGTAAAGAGCCCGTCCAATAATGGCAAACACTTTTGCAAGCGCTGTGGGATCCATATATGTACTATGAACACTTGGAATAAGCTGCACATGCTGTCTGGGGGCCAACTATCTTTAAATATGAGACATTTAAAGTGGAGTTAACTCTTTGTGTGTGTGTGCTGGTGCTGCAAACTTCACTACTGAAAAACTCCATATGCTATGTGATAGATCTAACACATTATCCAGCTTGAGGTTGTCTATAAACTCACTGTGCATGTTGTTCTGCTGGCGATTCCTCCATAGACACATGGCAATAAAAGCCAGCAGGATGAGCACCATCACTCCCAAAACACAGCCCACAATCAGGTACAGCAGACCTCCAGGTGGGCTGGGTGGCTCCTGCGGGTGGGGGTAAGGTGGGGTGATGGGGTGCTGGCTGGGCGACCCTGGAGACTGACGTGCTATAGCAGAGACAGGAGGGAGGAGGTACCGTGAGGAACAGCTTTTTACCCGCTAGCAAAAAAGGAAAATAACACAGCGCCAAACTATAGAAAGCAAACCATTGTTGTTCGTCTCATAAAACTCAGTACATTTATGTTGTGTAATTATGGCGATCGTATCTATCATTGATGTTACAGCCTTTGCAGAAACATGCCCGGACTTCTGATAAAATGGAGGTTTGGTTGACGCACGAGTCATTTCTTGTGCGGTTAAGTTTATGTTTTCTTACCTTTGGTCTCACAGATCATGACGTTGCTGTATTCACTCTCTCCCCCATCATTAAAGCACTGCATCTTGATGTCATAGGAGGTCTCAGGCTGGAGATGTCCAATCATGTGCCAGTGTTTTACACCTGAGGAGGAGGGAGAAAGGGAGGTGGAAAGAAAGGGGGACAAAGGTGAGATATCATTTCCTCTATGAGCCCTTTGTTGACTCACACTGCTCCTATGTAAACTCACTATCAGTATTTCCCTCCTTCTCTAACTTCTCTTCATGTCTCACAACTCAGGTCGTGTTCTTTCATGCTCTCTCTCCGTCACCCCTCTCTCTCCTTGCTTCAGCACCCCCACCCTTCTCTCTAACTCTTGTCAGTCCCACGAGAGCTCAGACAGTTGCCTTACTCTAGATGAGCTCCATATATGGCAGCTTCATGTTTGTCCTGGCTTGCCTCCAGTATTCCCACTCCCTGCGCGCGCGCACATGCGTACGCACGCACGCACGCATGCACACACGCACACACACACAACACACACTCCGCCGCTGCACTGCCACACACAATCACACCACTACATGCTTTGGAATCGCAGATGAGACTACAATCTCCAACATGGAAATGCTACATTTCCAATAAATGAGGCTGAAATGAGCTGCTGTTCTTGCTGTGTTCTGTTTCATATGAAGTAAAAAAAAATCACTGCACAAGTGCTTCCACTGCCCCAAGGTAGATTTTAACTGTTGGAAGTGGGAACAATAAAAGAAAGCTGCTGCTGAAGTTAAATCTATTCTGGGCTGTAAAGCAGAGTCAATACAGAGGCAGAAGTTTCATGCACAAATAAACACCAGGTTGTGCTCAATCCCAGATTTCAAATACATGTAAACATGACAAGCACAGATTATCTTAGGAGACTGCAGCATGCATGACAGGCAGCGAACTGAACCTTAGCACTTACTGAGTGCTGATCGCAATGTGACTGTAGCACCAATAATAAAACTGCTGGGTACCAAAAGTCAGTTTTTCAGATTATTAGTTTGGGCTTTTTGGGCAAAATTTTTATAAATTGTTACTTTCGTTAAGACATAAGATTCTGATTCATTCAGAACTTTTATTGATACATGAACATAAAAGAATTTATGTCAGAAAACGTGCATATATTCCTTAAATCAATGGAATCAATTGGATCCCTCATCATATTGGCACTAGGGTTGCGATTTTATGAGATTTTCATGTTATGATAAGTGTCTCAGAAAATATTGTGGTTAGTTATCATTGTATACAGTATTACAATATTATTATTATTATTATTATCAGTTAGAATTACCCTTATAAGTTGTTGTTTTTTTTAAAGTTTGAACAAATGCGTTATTTTAATTACTAAATAAATAATATCTCGAAGTAGCCTATGTATAAAAAGTCTGACAGGCAGTGGAGAAGGTAACGAAATGTGCATGCATCTTCTGTGGTGGTTGTATCTTCTTTTCAGTACTGTAGCTGGGCAAATGTACAGAGTATGATAAACATCAATATTCAGTTTGATCATATACAGCTGAAGCCTTATTGGCACTTTTTTATAACATTTACAGGTTAAAAAAACAATATACTGTATATATGGACATCCTTCAAATTATTGTATAATCATACATTTTAGTAGAAAAATTAGACAATCCAGGTAAAATTGAATTGAATTAAAAGTCTATATCTTAAGTCTGTCAGTATCTTCTTTTAAAACTGGGGTGCCAAAGTTAGATTTTAAATCTCACAAAATGGCTGTGAGACTGGACTAGTTATAAAGTTTTAGGTGTCTGGGTTACAAATCTAAATAAATACTTATATATCAAGTGGAATGGGGTCTTAACTACATGTGAAATTGTTGTGGAAACACAGTTATTTATAACTTCATCATGCAAAAAAAAATCCTTCACCTTTTTAAATGAACTTAACCAATTTTTAAATCTAAATATGTTGACATCATTTGAGCTCCAAATCACCAAAACAGTGCTCCCTTGGTAGCCAGCCTGACACACATGTCCCTGACAGTGAGGACTTTGTTGAAAACTGGACGTTAAGATATAACAGAGTTGGGCGGAGTGAGAGGACATCCCTCCTTCCCTTCCTGTACCAGGCTCCACTGTTAGCATTCCACCCGGCAACCTGAGCTCCCCTTCTCTGGCCGGGCTCATATTTCAACTCTGGCAACCATTTATTAAAAACACATTTCTGAAAGCCCTGCTACCCAGGGACAGCACTCTCTATAAATCAAACAACAGAAATGCCCCTCTTGACTACTACACCCTCTCTACACAGATTATCCATTAACACCCCCCCCCCCCCCCCCTCCCCAAGTTTATTTGCAGAGCACGAGCTTAACATCCGGGACAGAACAGGGCTGTCGACAAACAATCGACAGCAGCTACACAGTCAATCTGCAGCGAAACACAGACACACCAACAATCAAATCTGCATTTCCACTCACCTTCAACTACATCTCTTTTGTAGTCGCTGTCATTGTCACTGTCCGTGGGCCGGTAGTAAATGTAGAAACCTTGGATTGGAGTGTTGTTGTTACTCGAGGGACTATACTGGATGGGGATGGAAAAAAAGATTACGTTAAGACTGCCGCAGTCTGGTGGGCAATTATTATACAAAGAGGGGAAATTTTCCGGCAACTAATGGCGGGGCTTGTTATCAGCAGATGTACAGGACTGCGAGCAAGACTGTGATTGCACTTTCTGTCTAAAGTTCAGGAGATAATGAGACTGTTTGAGGTTAAGTAAATGTGGGGAACTATCTGCAGCCCATCTGCAGCCCAAACTGTGGTGAGGACGAGAAACAGCTTTGAAGAGGGCGGATCCAAAACGTAGATTGACGGGCCTCTTAATCTCTGTTAGAGCTCTAATCAGCACAGCAGCTCAATTAAAGGTCTGGTTGATTCTCTGCTGCCAAAGAAGTACCAGTAGCTCAAACACAGGTAAGCCAGCTGGAAAACATACTGCATCATCCAAGTAAGTCTGTAACCCGCTGGTCTTACGTGCTGTCAAAAAGTTAATAATTCAAGTTTTGACTTTGTAAAATCCAAGAACAAAAAAAAAAAACAACACATGAGGCAGTACACATGAGACATCAAGCAGATTTTTAACAAACCTACAGTTTATCCAGATCATCTCTTCTCCAACTACTTTATTTGGCAGCAAACTGGAATTGACATCAATTATATTCTCTCCTTGTACAGAAAAACTGTGTGCCAGCAACTATGACAAGTAGAGTAGGTTTATTTGCCCCGTCTGACTTCTTCTTAGCAACTTTTTTTTCTGATCTCAGTAATTAACTTAAGTACAGTGTAATGTGAGTTTTACTGATAAGAATGATATTTAATCAAAATTATGAAAATAAGTAATTAGTAAAATGTTGATGAAGCATTGAAAAGATATAAAAACTTTCCTCCACTGGCTTTATAGATGTTTTGTGTCAGTAGTGTACTCACAGTCCAGCGCAGCATGATCTGTGTGTCACTGATGGCGTCTGTGGATGAGATGTGAGGTCCGACCACAGGACGGTCTGCCATACGTGGGCTGGCTTGTGGCACCTGGTATGGCTTTGAAGGAATGCTGTGAGGACTCTCACCGTACATGTTCATGGCTACAACACGAAACTTATAGGAGGATCCTGAGAAAGGAAAACAATGATGGGGCAATGTTACACTACAGTGGTGCTGAGAAACAACTGAATATTATCCTGTGGCATAGATCAATGACTACATTTACATGCAAACTAATATTCCGAAAAAAAATATGACAATATCCTGAATTTAATGCAGGTCATGTAAATAGCATGCTAATGACATGTGGGATATGCTTATATTATTCAGGTTTAAGGAGCATTCTTTGTACATGTAGATGGCGCAGTCAGAATTTACGTCTCAGTGGGGTTTTTACTGTGGTTTAAAACACACAGCCTCTCATCTGTTTGTAATCATATATGAATTTGTCTTTTGTAAAAAATATAACTATGCAAAGTCAGTCATATTATTAGTGTAGCTTAAGTTTACCACACACTTAGTGTGTGGTAAACACACTAAGTATATTTTATCACGTCTTTATTTTGACGTGATAAACAACATGTAAGGGGACAAACTGCAGCATGCGCGGCTGCATGAAAACAATAATATTCATGAAAATTTTTTTTTTTTTTTGCTTAAAAAATGCTGTATTATTTAATCATTTGATAGGTTTTGCATATTTACTGCATGTTAATTTAGTCAGACTGTTGACTGTATTTCTAATGATTTATTTTAATTGTAAAACTAAAGTTGAGAGGTGCTATAGTCATTGTTAGGGGCAGAAATTAATTTGTTTGATTTTTATTTTTTTTTGCTTAAAAAATGCTGTATTATTTAATCATTTGATAGGTTTATTCTTTGTGTTATCTACTTTTTTACAAAAAATGTGATGACCGTGCTGCAAAAACAATATCATCATTGCGCCACAAAGCAATGATTACATGCTTTTTTCACTTTGGGCCAATAGTTGTCTTTCACTAAGATGATGGTCACTGTATGCTGCAGGGAAACAGGTAACATTATTCTGGATTAAGTTTGACTGATCAAAATCTCAACAGAAAAATAAAGACAATGACAGATAAGCAAACTAGTCACTTAGCATCACATGATAACTTGAGATCAAGAGAGTGTTATCTGTGCAGAGGAATCATGTCATGCTTCACTGGACTGTAGAGAAAAGTTTGTGAAAAGCTCACCAGGCTCCAGATTGCGAACTTCCACAGACAGCTTGAGAGGTGAGATATTATCTGCAGCCACGACCCACTCTGCACTGCGACCACGTCTGTACTCGACACGGAAAGCTGTGATGGGAGACCCGCCATTGGCTCTGGGGATCCAGGTGACATACACCGAACTTTCAGTGGCCATTGAGATGGTGGGGCGATCAGGGGCCTCGGGCACTGGGGCAGAAACAAATAACCTTTGAGTCATGCAAATGTCTGCAAATCCAATTAAAAACACACACACACTGAACTGGCAAGCATCACCACTGCATCCCAACTCATGTAATGATGAAACAAGTTCACAGAGGAAGAAAAATAGACGGCATGACGTGGAGGAATGTGTACTTACTGCCTGGGCTCTTAGCCACAAAGTTAGAGAGGGCAGGGGAGAGTAAGAGAGAGAGAAATGAGGGTTAGTGAAAAGACCAGTGTGAGTTTCAGGAAAGTACGCCGCTTGTAATGCGAGTAAACATGCACACACACAGACACACACAGACACGCACAGACACACAGACACACACACACACACACACACACACACAGACACACAAACAGAAACAGAAACAGAAACAGAAACACAAAACACAAACACAAACACAAACACAGACACAGACACAGACACAGACGCAGACACAGACACACACACACACACACACACACACACACAAACACACAAACACACACACACACACAGGTCTGACCCCAAAGCCGTGTGCAATCTCACAGCTTTCTGCTTACAGCATGTTTCATCAAGAGTCATTACAGGGTGTCAACTATAGTTTCACTGTTTGTACTGCGAGGCACAAAGAAACAAAGCAGACCACATCTAAACATTAAGCTCTGAGATCTATTCAGCAGAGTCCGGTCATGAACTCAACAATAACGATCTGCCCGACAGAGAGCCCCAGAACTTCCTCAGAAACATCCCACGTTAACTGTCTGCACTTAGTCCAGCAGATGCATCAACAAAACACTCAGTGACTCTCCACCTACCTCGGTCATGTATGACGACACCAAAGTGTGTGTTGGGGGTTTTGTCCTCTGGGGCTTTAGGGGGCATGGAGATGACAGGAGGCTTGGACGGATTCTTGTTGGAGGTGGTGCTCTTTTCTGAGAGAGGAAAAAGAAAAGCAGGTAAGGACAACAGGGCCAAACAGGTCTTCAGGGCTATCAGTTCCACCAGAAGCACATAGAACAGCTCCGGATGTTGGCTCTGAAATCTAAAATTTCCTCCTGGTTTCTGGAGCTCTTTGGGTTTTATCAGGGTGAGTTTTTGGGTTTCTGTTGGACAAGACTGTAGTTACACTGAGCTGTGCTGTGGCTTGGATGAGTGTGTGTGATGTGAATATGTGTCCAATTTAAGACTTTACAGGGACAGAAATGCTAATGTTGGTTTTGGAGTTGCAAATTTTGATTTTGTGTTTTTTGTTCAATGTCGTCTGTAAATTATGTTGCTGCCTGTCTTGGCTCAGACACTCTTGAAAAAGATTTTAATCTCAAGAGGTTTTTTTCTGGTTAAGTAAAGGTTAAATAGAAAAATAAATGCTATTAAATTCTTAAGTAAAGATTAAAGAACAATAATTTTGTAGTTATTTCACATAGTATACCAAGGTAATGTCCTTGATATTGTGCCCATGTATTTGAGCTTTTTATTTATATACATGTGGCGGGTTTTAAAGGCTGATTTTATTTTTTATTTTTTTAATGTATTTGTTTAACTTTTCTTTTTTTAATTTGTTTCAATATTTCCCCACCAGATTATACTACTAGCAGTGTGGGGGAAAGGTTTGAAACAAGCATTGTGTATGAAGGAGACACACCTTACAGCTGACTCATCAAATGAATACAATTGAGACAAAAAATTGACCTTATTGAGGATACGCCAAATATATTCTTGGGGGAGGTGGCGTTGATCTGGCAACTTTGGAGCTGCAGCTGAACATAAGAGCCTGGTTTTGGACTGGTTGGCATTTTTTTCGGTCCAGGACAATTTTGTAAAAGAACCACCCTTGGGATACAGTCATTTTTGTAGTATCTGGCAGTATTTTGCATATTTCTGACCAGGGAACATTTTGTCAGCCCTGCTGTGGTATAGCAGTATAGTTTTTGGAACATTTGTGGTTGTTCTTGTTTCTATTTGTCTCAAAAAACACCAAAAACTTGCTCAGTCATTCACTGTGATTATGATACTTATCATTATGATTGTACTTATGGAATATTATTGGACACTGTGGTAGAAGTGGTCATTTGAGGGAATATTCTACTGTTACATTTAAAATCATCCAGCAATTGTTTATCATGGGGACGTCATCTTTTTATGTTTTGGTGTTTGTCACTTGATTTCTTTCAAAAAAATGGAAAGAAGGCAATGAGAACGTTAACTAGACATGCACCAAATATTAGCAAAATATTAGTAAAATGTTACAAGAATCTCTGCAGAAATTAGAATGAAAAAAGGGAAAAATAGTAAAAACAAAAACACAGAAAGTGATCTGAAGAAAGTGCAAAACAATTTGTGTAAATAAAAAGAAAAAATATTTAAAAAATATAAAGCATTTTTCTGTAACCCAATTTTAAATATATAATCATAAGAATTATTAATATCATTTTCTGGACTTTGTTTTGATGATTTTCTTATAATTATCTCGCACACTTTTATTTTTAGCTAATTTTCAGGTAATTTTCTTGTACCTTATAATAATTTCTTGCAATTTGGAGGATGTGTTACGCCAAGTTGCTGATTAACCTTTTTCAAAGCAATCAAATCAATTTGCTCAGGTTTTAAAGCTTTAAATGCTTCTGTAAGGTGACTGAACACAGCACATGGACACTGATGTCAATCAAGGTTTTAAAGGGTTAACATTTCAAAGTCCACAGGACTTTTGTGGGATTTTACTTTGCTATGCACTTCAGCCAGTAGTAGGCTTGTTGAAAATATTTTATGGTTCTTCCTTTTCCATAAATCCCAAACAGAATGTGATTACACATGGGTATGCTCACAAGATAGGAGCACAGATATTACCCCAGAAAGCTATAGTACATTTTCCTACACCCCTAACTCTGAAAACACAAAGTGCTTTACATGTTTTCTGTTCTTGTGAGACAGCTATCGATGGTGGAAGAAACAGGTGTTTCTGCTTCTTCTGATAAATTCCTTTCTGCATGTCTGTTTAATGTCGGTGCAAAATCTTGAGTCCGGAAACAACCAGATGCTCTTTAACTTGGAGAAGATGACACCAAAAGCTGACATTTACAGTTCATGTTTAAGGCAGCTGAAAATGTTTCTCTATTGTAGCTGTGTTGGGAAAGTGGTGATGTGGGGTCTTCCAGTAGTCAGTTCATCCCAAGAATACAAGAAGAAAAACTTAACAGCCTAATACACACAGGAAGTGAAGGTAAATTGCTATTAAGAGCAGTTAAAGTGTTATTTTGTTGAGAGCCCGTGGTTAAACTGACCTTTGCCGGTGCGAAAGGTGAGCATGGCTGGCTGGCCCTCGCCTGCTGAACTTCGAGCGACCATCAGCACCTCATAGAGACTGGAGGATTCCAGCTCCGACAGCCGCAGGGTCTTCTCACTGCCAGGGACACGAACTGTGTGCCAGCTCCCCACCACTGTTCCCATTTCATCAACCTGACACACATACAGATGAAAGGCCACACACACACAGACAAACACAAACACATTACTAAAAACGACAGAGGGAAAAACAAAATCATGTGTCGCTCTGCAATCCTCCACAGTTCACTCTCTTTCCTTCCGAGCTTGAATAACGGCAGGGAACAGCCTCAGAAACAATCCCTGTGAGATTTCTGTCACAATTTCCAGCTCCAGCGGAACTGAGTCCTGCTGCCAGCAAAGTCTTAACTCGTATCGCTGCAGTTTAATAGTCAGAGTGAGCTTATTACTGAAGAAAACATGGGATTTAAACAGGAAATAAATCAGTCAATTCAGGTCCTGGTCCTTCCATCTTTATTTAATGAGCAAATTACATTCGCCCCTTCTCAGTTGGTTTAGGCACAGCACTCCAAAAAAAGGTCATGTGTTTGTGGTAAAACTAAAATCTGTCGAAGACGATGGCAAGAAAGAAGTGAAACATGGCACCATGTATTTTTCCCCTCACCTTACGGTATTTGACAAAATAGGCGTTGATTTGACTCCCTCCGTCACGCCCTGCTCTCCACTCCAGGTCGTACACATCAGGCTTGTGAGTCTGAGGCGGGCTGATGATGATCGGCGCCTCTGGAGTCGGACGGTCACTGCTCCTGTCAGCAGGCAGGTTGATCGTGTCGCCATCGTCATTTTCCGTGAGAAAGCGCTCGTGGCCCTCGTCGCTCTGCATGGGGTGGAGTGATGGAGAAGCCTCCAGCAGAACACCAGTTGTGGAGTCCATCTGTGGATCTGTCAGAAAGAGAAATCAACACATTATTAAAATATAACAAGAGTCAGATCACAGTTCAGTCAGATTTATAGTCATTTTATTACAGCTAGAATAAAAGCAAACTGTGATTAAATGTCTTGTTTATTTCTACATAAATGGAAAATGTACAAAAAAACCTGCTTTCACATTTCACTACTTTTCCTTTTAATAAGCCTTTCATAGAGGTTTTAGTTCAAAATGCACTTAATTGGCTCATTTAGATGGGAAATTAATTATTTTATAAAACTATACTATACTAAATAAATTAGTCAATTATTTTTCAACTATTAATACAATAACCAATTAATTTGATGATCTGTTTTGAGTAAATTTTAGAGAAAAAAAGTCAAAATTCATTGATTACAGCTTCTTAAATGTTCTGGTTTGTTTACTCCTTTGTGACAGTAAACACAGTATCTTTAAGTTGTGAAAAAAACAAGACATCTAAAGACATTATCTCAGGCTCTGGGAAACACTGATCAACATTTTTCACCATTTACTGACATTTTATGGACCAAAGAGCTGAATCAATTAATTGAAAAAAATAAAAGTCAAATTAATCAACAATGAAAATAATCATTACTTGTAGTCCTTTTTTAAACAAACATATCTTTGTCAAGATTAAACTAAACTGATGGAAAAAATGTCTCGGAAAAGCCTGACTGTTCTTGGGAGTAACCGTCTCCAAATGTAGACAGCTGAACAAAGACTGATTTAGATATTAAGACATGACTTCTGATAGCTATTTAACTTGTGGGATTATACAAATAACACTTAGTACCTTTAATTATCACAACCAATCAGATTTAACTCATATTGCAATATTTTTTTAGCTCTAAAATACAAATCGTCACATTATTGCATCACAATATATTGTATTGTATATAACTGATAAATCATGTATCAACACTGCCAGATTAAAAAGACGGGTCACTGGAGAAAGCACAGCGTAATGAAAGCTGAAGCAATGGCAACAAAGTTACTCAGTCAACGACTAACTGAGGTGGCCCTACATGTCCACAAAGGACAGCCAGTCCTGGAAAGTTTTACATTTGGAACAAGCTTTTTAATCTACATAAAATAACAAGAAAAACCTGGATCTCCGCAGCACTACATAATCATGCTTTGTTTGCTTTTTTCATTAAATCTTCGCCAGAGCCAGAGCAGTCCACCTGGACGAATCATGCAAGCTGGGAGCTTTATTATGGCTGACACCGGTTTGGCAGAGCCTGGGTGGAATTTTTCACAGACTTCTGGAGGACACTGAGCACAGCCCACAGGAGCAGGGACCGCTCGACTCTGAGCCACACCACTGAGGTCAAAGAGCATCATAATTGAATATTAAACCTAAACAAGTGAGTAACGAGGTTAAAGCAGCGAGGCTTGCCACAGGGGGCACGCTGCGGGGTCCTGGGTCCAGTTTTGGGCTGTTTTGTGTGCAGCACCGGTTCACTTTGTAAAACAAACGGGCCCGGAGCTGGTAACACTAGACCTGATCCTGGGACTGCAGCCAGCTGCCACACATTCCACACACCAACCATTAAAATACCGGAGAGAATCAAACCCCGGCACTACATCCAGCCCAGCACACTCTCCTGCTCATTCCCTCCTTCTGCCCTCTCCACAGCTCTGACTCATAGCTTAACCACAGCTGGGGCTCCTCCTCTGACACACTGATACAGGAGGAGGCAATTAAGGCCACGGCGTCCTTACAGTCCTGATGGAGAGGCGTGATATATCTTAAGTAAGTGCAGCTATACCTGGACAGAGATTCACTGCCAGGTCCTTCCCAGAAAAAGGTCAGTACATTAAAAATGAAAACCTGGGAGTAAATATGAAAGTAAATCACGGGGGATTACTAACAGAGACGAGAGTCTCAGTTTGGACAGAGCTCAGCTTATTGGAGGACAAGTGAATGTATTTTCTTAATTTTCCTGACTGACTGCCTGGAATAGCTCTTTCCTGATGTTGCGAGGAGGTGGCAAACAATGATTTTTTTTCTATGAAGATGCATTGTTTAATCCTTTGGTTTAGAAATAACAGAAAATAGGGAAAAAAGTCTGAGGAAATGTCTTTAAAATGCTCATTTTGTCAGACCAACAGTCCAAAACCCAAAGATATTCTATGAGCAATGATAGAACAGAGAACAGTTTATCAACCTTTAAAACCTGAGCAAATTAGTTTGACTTCTTTCAAAAAACAATCAAAACAATAAAAAGGGTAGAAAGCAATGAGCAACTTAACAAGACATTACCAGGAAATTAATGATAATAATAATAATAATAATAATAATAATAATAATAATAATAATAATAATAATAATAATAATAATAATAATAATAGTTAATAATATTATTATTATTATTATTATTATTATTATTATAATGTAACAAGAAACGTACCTGAAAAAAGTTTATTAAAAAAACAAAAGAAAAGAGAAAAACTAAGTCAAACAAGAAAATGACCCACGAAAGTCCTAAAAAAATATATGTATGAATTTATTATATTCAGGCCATTTTATTGCAACCTTTTTCTAATCTGTTGCAATTTGCAGAACATTTCTTGTTGCTCACTGCCTTTTTCCTCATGTTTCCAAAAGAAAGCAAACCAATTTGCTTAGGTTTAAAGGGTTAAAGGGGTTAGTTTGAGAAAGGAATCTCAACACAGCACATGGAAACTGATTTCGATCCAGGTTTCAAGAGGTTAATGACATATTGATGTTTTCCCGCAATTATTCTTGATGCATTTTCTGTCAATCATGTAATCAAATGATCATTTCAGCACTAATAGCTAGAGGCGGGATTCTAGCTTTGTCATTTGGGATCTAGGACAAAACAGCCAATCACATGATAGAATAAGGACACTACATCTCCACTGTGGTGCATCTTACTTAACGGATGACAGCGGGGAGTTGTCATGGTGATGAAAACAACAAACAGAAAATCAAACACATTTCAAATTGCTCTCTGTGATGAATTACTACTTAATACCAGACTTATCACATCAGTGATACTGTTTAATTTGATGCAGAGGGCATTCGATAAGCTCTGGTGCCTGGTACCTAAAAAACAACCTGAACACAATCTGACCTCAGAGAGTTTACCTCTGCTTGGCATATCCTGCTTATCAGCCTCATATTTTGAGTATATCTGCACAAAAGATATTAATTCTCATTCTTCTTCCTGGAGTCTGTGGACGGGGAGCAAATGTTTTGCAGTGAACCCGGCTGATCCTGTCTGATTTGTACTCCCTATGTACCACATGTAGCCGTATTAATCATTTTGCAGATAGAGGGGTGAGCTGAGGAATGGGGCCCTGGCGTAGAGCGGCTGGGGAGGGAGGAGAGGGGAGGCTTGGGGAAGAGTGGTGGAGGAGGGGGGGTGTTGTGATGTGTTAATAAATAAAAGGCAGTTGTGTATGATGTTGACAGCTGGGTGGTCTGGTCCTCGTCATAACCCTCCATGGCTACTCCTTACATTCCAGTGTACGGGGGCTTATCCCCGACGGCGTGCACAAAGCTCACTCTCACGCTCAAACTCAGTTCAAGGCTCAGGAGGCGGGCGGCCTTGGCTAAGCCTCTCCTACCAGCCCTCTGAAATTCACACACACATTCACACTCAAAGAGAAAGGACTCCCTGCAGATACTGTATGTGCAGGCACACAGGGATCCCGCCTGGTAAGATGCCTTAACCCTTTCCAACACGAGCAACAGCTTTTGCAACAATTTACAATAAAGTGGCAATTCTTAAAATGCTCCCTATTGTAAACTCTTAAGCTCTGTGAGGCCTCCAGCAACAGCGTACATGTCGTGAGGTTGGTCATGATCTTACAGTACAGTGGCAATGCAGTACTGAATCCAGTTTTGTCTTGCTTTGGTAAAGGGAAATTAAACAGGATATTGGGAAATGCAGAATGACTTAAAATCAACAATTTGAATTTTTGTTTAACTCATTTATCAAGCAAAAAAGCCAACCGCTCTCTGATTTCAGCTGCTCAAATGTGAGGATTTATTGATTATTATGACTATTTTAAATGACTGTAATTTGAACATCGACCATTGCATGCACGTCACTGCCTAGGATGGGCGAAAGAAAATAGTATCCAGAAACTTGCTGGTCACTGCCAAAAAACACCGGAAGCTCCGAGCCAGCAAACTGGTGCTGTGGCAGCCAACACAGGGACACCGTTCACAAGGACGTCCAACATCAACATACTTGGATGTCCTAAAGAAAGATGCAGGAACAGAAAGCAGTGGCAAGCTAACCAGATGCATGGAGGATCGGGATGACTGGAGACACCAATGGAGGGCTCTGCTGTGAACGACCAAATTATGACGTTTTGGAAAGTTGTTTGGGTTAAAGAGGCAATTTGAAGATGTCGCTTTTGGATCGATATTGTTTTCTGACATTTTATAGACTAACTGATTAATTGTTTCAAAATATATTGTAAAGAATTTTCCTAAAGAACAGTATGTAATCTTGTACAGAAGTAATCCCTCTAAATCATTACTTATGACCCAAGAAAAGGTATCTGGAAATTTATATTTCTGCAGAGACTCTGCTCTTCTTCTAATTTTTTGTGCTCAGCACTTTTATGGGTGTGCATCCCCACCCCACCAGCACTCAGGTGAGGTCGGGGCTTTATAAAAACCAGGTGCCAGACTGTAAGCAGCAGGCATCCAAGAGACACAGCACCAAAAACTCAAAAACTGCAAGGCGAAATGTATAATGACTGTGAATCTGGGGGTGACTTTTACTTTCACAGCTGGTTGGCATGTTAACAAACACTAACCAACAATCCTGCATTGTATACCTTTAAACAGTTTTGAAAGATGTCTCGTAACCCACTAAAAATTGGCATGATCTTGGACATTTCATTATTATATATTATATACCATTAACAACTAATACCACATTGAAAATACTCTGTTCCAAGTAAATTGCATTGAAAATGTTACTCAAATAATGGTAAGTAAGCATAATCAGGAAAATGTACTTAAAGTATTAAAAGTAAAGTGTATCCAATACAGACAAATCTAAAAAAAAAAAGAAAGAAAGAAAGAAAATTTGAAAAAATAGAAAAACACTTAAATGTTTATAGAGAATAGTCGGCAATGTATTTTCTATCAATCAGCTTATAGACTAATCATGTAATCATTTCAGCTGTACTTGTATCAACTTCAACATAAACTTTTCTTATGATTTTAATGCAAATATATATCTATAAAGTAACTAGAGACTAAAGCTGTCACATAAATGTAGTGAAGTAAAAAGTACAAAATTTCACTCTGAAATATAATGGAGTAAAAATATAGAGTGTCATGAACAGAAAATACTCAAGTAAAGTACAAGTGTCTTAAATTTGTACCAAAGTACAATCCTTGAGTACATGTACTTAGTTACATTCCACAGCGGAAGCCAAGTAACAAATCAGTTGAAGATGACTGATGCATACCTGATTGTGTCTTAAGCATTCCATATGACTGCACCGAGCCAATACCGTTGTCGAGCAGACACTGAAACACACCCTCATCCTGTGATGTCACGTCTGTAATGACAAGCGAGGATCCAGAGATCTGAAAGTGTCCTGATGGTGTGATGGGTTCAGTGTTGAACAGCCAGGTGATGTTTGGGGAAGGGTTTCCTTTTGCTACACAGGTAAAATGAGTGGAGGAGCCAGGGGAGACAAGCTGGTCGGTCAGGCCCTCTGTGATAGACACAGGCTCTGTGGAGAAGAGGGGGAAAGATCAGCATCTCCATGAGGTCTGCTGCAAACCATCACCACACCGCAACATCCTTCAATGTGCTTTACTTACCAAGAACATTCACAGTATAGTTAGCGCTGATCACAGTCCCCTGCTTGGTCTCTGCAGCACAGGTATAACTCCCTTCATCGCTTCTAGTCACCGCAGCAAAGGCCAGATTGTTATGCTGTCGTTGGTGGGAAGGTCCTGGTGTGACCTCCTTACCGTTCTTAAACCATCTGGCTGCTGGTGCTGGACTACCAGATACGATACACTCCAACGTCAGCGACTGTGACTGCTGCACCGAAATAGTCACTGGGGCACTGGGATAAACTATCCGCACTGAGGGGGAGGAGTCTGAATCTAAACAAACAAATGAGCCACGTTAGCAGACGATAACAGAAAACACAGCTAAAATATCAAAACTTCAGAATCCTAAAGTAAACGTTATCAGACTTACTTTTTACTGACAGTTTAGTACCATGAGGCTGCATGACGGTTTCTCCAGTAACAGGGTTAAAAGCACCACATTTATACATGCCCTGGTGCCGGTCTGAAACAGAGATAATCTGGAGGTTTCCAGACGGAAGAACTAAATAGTCATCTGAAAAAAAGTGAAACAGCAGTTTCAGTGATGGCACAGAGAACATCCACAGTATCAAGATAGTGTGTGCGTGTTACACAATGAGCAGGTAAACAACAAAGGAATAAAATGAATTGAAAAAAATGAAAAAAAAATGAAATTTTTTTTAAATGATAGTACATATGATTTTATATGGTGGTATTAATACATTTTCTGAAGTTGTACAATTATATATAAAATAACCAAATGAAAATGATTGTTTTTGATAAATCTTGTCATAAAAAAAAGAAAATCAAGAAATGTCATCACATTGATGCTAAAGTTGTTCCAGTATTGATACCAGTACTGTAAATGCCTCCGATACTCACTAAAATGCTTGATCAGGTATCAGAGAGTACGAAAAGCAATGCACCAATCGATACCACATAGTTTATGAATAAACTTTTATGTAATTTCACACCAGTAGACAACTGTAGTTTTTTTGGAAATCATTTCTTCTTCAACGCTCTAAAAGTTTAGCCTACACGGTAAGATGCACTGTGCAGCCAATGGCAACTTCTGTTTTACAGCGGGAAAGTGCAAACCGTTTGCAAAATGTCAGCAATGTGGCAAATTCCTATCACATTCACTCTCTGTGTGCATTTGTTCATGGTCTTCATTGAGTTTAACCTGAGCCATATCTTACAGCAATAATAGCAATCATTTTACATCCGTTCAGGCTCAGTGGTATACAGCTGCTAATTCTTTATTGGATTGTTACTCCATATTGGCCGATACACAAGTTCAGGTATTAGAATCAGTATCTAGATGAAAAAAGTGGTATCAGAACATCTGATGCACAAGTAGTCCTGCTCAATGACTTTCAGCATTGCCTGAAATAACCTAATAAAACCTGAAATGTTTTTTTTTTCAAAGAAACTTTCTGAATATAATCTGTGCACAGAATGTGTGACAGGTGTGTTGGAGGAGGATGCAACTTCTAAACAAAGAGAAAAACTCCCGCACACTATTCCGCTTCCTGCTGACATATTGATTGAATGAAAAATCATTCATTTTCATTCAATAAATTTGTCAGCAGTAAGCAGGACCATGTGCAGGAGTTTTTTTCTCTTTGTTTAGAAAAAGAAACTTTACATTTTCTTTACTGGTCTCAAACAAACCTGTTGACACTTCTATCCGCTCCCCTCGTACTCTCAGTCTAGGAAGGGCTGGAGGGACGCTGTGTGGTAGCGGACACTCTAAAAGAACAGTGCTGCCTTCCTGCACTGATAATGACCGTCGTCGGCCATCTTCATATTCTGATATTTCTGCAGTGACAAAGAAAAAGAAGACTCCTTCAGTTAAACTCACTTTCTTTGCAGAATATTAGACATTTTATAAAAGCTAAATATCAGCAGTCAGGAACGAAGGCGAGCAGCGCTACTTGAGTTTAGCTGTCTGTGTTGGATCACTGGGTTTGTTTATTGTTGTAGTAAGAGATTCTATTCATGCCTGATTCATTTCCAGATCAGGGTCAACCCTGTAGTGTAGTGTCCAACAGCAAGCAGCATCCCAGCAGGAACATAACACACCACACAGGAAAGCCCAAGGCTCATTAAGGATACTGGTCAAGAGGCATTTGGATGGGTGCCCGAGTACAAACTCCTACTGCTTCCTTCCCCTCCGCCGCTCAGCAGCAGGCAGCCGACGACAGGCATTCTTTCTGAGTGTTCAACACGCGCAAAATGGCCTTCCTTTTCTCAAGGCAACTTCCTCCTTTTTTAGCGCTCTGCTTTGAAGTGAGTAGAAGTATACACAGAAGGGTAATTCTCTGTATCCGTACCTGCTATAGCCACACGCGCATGGCGGCTGGCGATGGCTGGCCCATGGTCTAAGCGTGCCACGCACTGATAGATGCCAACATGGCTGGGCTTAAGGGAGGAGATGGTGAGGGAGCCCCCATTGAGCTCCACACCAGGCAGGGTGTCCTGGTCCAGGGGACGGCCTCTGAAGCGCCAAGAAACCACTGCTGATGGTGGACTTACTAAGCAGAACAGACGAGCGACAGAGCCTTGACTCTGGACCAAAGATGCAGGCTCAGAGCGGAAAGAGAAATATTGAGCTGGTGGGGAGACAGAAAAAACAGGTTCAGATTTCTAAATCAATCATTTTGTTATGGATACTTCATTATTATCAATTATAAAACATATTCTCATGCAGATGCCTCAGCCCATCGCAATAAAATAGAGGTGCTCAAAGGAAAGGTAAGTGAGAAATACCTCATAACCATGGAGATAGCTCTACAGATATTTAATACAAAAAAATAATGTTTTTTTTCATGACCTGGTTACTCAAGATAATCCACAGATCTATTGGTAAACAGTTACATGTGGGAACTACTTTCTTTCTGTCAAGCTACAACTTGAGGCATGTGCTTAGAGAGGTGTAAACATCAATGGTGTCCTCCTCAGCTGAGCGATAACATTATCAAGCTCAGTGGTGGTGCTAAGTAAGTTAGCAGTAGCTGCATGCTTCCTTCTGCACAGTAATTCGGCTGGCAGGCATAGTATGGTAGAAAAAAAATTGTTCCTACGTGCAATTGCTCATAACAAGGTCTGTGAATTATCTTGAGCAATGGACAGACAGACAGACAGATAGAGAGATAGATAGATAGATAGATAGATAGATAGATAGATAGATAGATAGATAGATAGATAGATAGATAGATAGATAGATAGAGACTCCAATAATCAGAAAAATATCTGTTTCTTCAGCTGCTATTATTGCCACTTTCTTCAACTGCTTGGTGTTGGAAGGTAGCGCAGATTGGGTTTATCTGAGCTATTTTGCTTGAAACAGCTGCCACACTGTTGCTAGAAACTGATGAAAGCATGCATGAAAGCTGCTTAGAGCTGCAGAGTTAGTGATTACCTCTGTGCTGTCATCACCATGAGGGTGACCTTTCACATTACACAATCATTTGCTCTATTGTTAATATAAAAATAATGGTTTTTGGTTTAAACAAATCTTTCTGTTGCTGTGTAAACTGGCAATGAGCACATCCTGTGAGAACGATAAAGTCACAGCCATACTTTGTGTAGCAGGGACTGGCTGAGACACAGCACAGTGGACAGGAGGACCCTTAGGCCACTGTCCATGGTGCACTCTGACCCCTGCCAGCAGCCGTGTTGCCCAGTGCGCACGCCCTCGTCTGTCCAGCAAACCTGCACAGAAGAGAGGAAAAACACATCAAAACAGAGCTCTGTGTGGAAACATGACAGCATCCACATGAGCAAAAGAAGACAAAAAAAGAAATGACTGAACAAGCCAGAGGAGGATTTCAGAGGTGGGATCTGTGCAGGGGAAAAAAAATCTATAAGATTCCAAATGAATCCTGTACGTCAATCCCTCTAATCTTCACGACACATCCTCTTTACACACCCCTTGATCTCCACCTCCCACCCTCTCCTTGGACCCCTGTTCTCACCCACTTCAGTGTCTCCACGGAGGCTGGAATGTCCAGCCGCTTTGCCCCCCTGCTTCTCTCTCCCACTGGGCTGCTGAGATCTCCTGCTAATGGAGTGGCCGTGGAGAGACTGTCGCCTCACTCTTAATATCACTCTCTTGTCACACTGTGTTGCTTCCTCATAGGTTCACTGTAGCCTGAAGTGCAGGCCCAGACACACTGGAGGGCACGTAATTAGGAGCATTCCTCTATCCTTTTCAACCCGACCCCCTCCGACTGCGGCACCTCCTCCTCCTTTTTTCTAAGAGTAATCCGAGAAAGCTTTGATCCCAGGTTCCTGGTTGGTTACCAGGGTTTGAGCCTGAGGCCGGAGGGACAATGGCCGTCCAGCTGTGATATTCACACTGGCGCTTCGGTGGCTCGCAGACGTTAGCAGAAGGGCTGACCTGGGCTAAAGGGTGGGTCAAATTAAAAGGATGATGTCTGGGTGAGATTGGTGAAGCCGAACAGGTTTCTAACCCTCATTCTCTAACCTAAACATTGTTTCATCTGCTTCACACTAAAGCAGGTCAGTGTGTTTAGCCTTCTCTCAAAGGTGCGGTACGGCTAGAAAATAACAAGTTGGTCCCAGTGGGGCTGCAATTAATAAATGTATGTGTTTAAAAGGTGGAAATTGCCCTTCTAAGCTTCTTATATTCCAATCTGATCTCTTCAAATTGTCTCTCAAACCCAAAGACATTCAATGTACAATTATGTAAAGTGGAGAAAAGCAGCATATCTTCACATTTGACAATTTGGAAAAAGCAAAAGTTCTGCATATTTTGCTTGATAAATGGCCTGAGCCAATAATCACCTACCAAAGCTATTGTCAGTTCATTTTTAATTGAATATACTTGAATATACTAAAAACACAAACAAAAATTATAGTTACACACACGCACACACACACACACACACACACACACACACACACACACACAAATATATATACAGATTTTCAATAACAGATTTTCAATAAGTAAATTATATGTAAACTTTACATTTCATGTCTGAAAAGAAGTAGGAAGAAGAAAAATGCGTGTCTACTCTGACCCCTTCTCCATACTAAACTATTAATCCACAATCATGAACCGACTCTGTCCAAATGTCCATCACCACACTTACACCATACTATTCTGCACCATCTCAATATAGAAAAATATGTTTCTGTTGATTGATTAATTGTTTCAGCACTATTTGAGAGGTGAGAGATGCTGGTAGAATGTTTGTTCCTCTATAATCTCACCAGTGATACACAGATGTTTTATCCATGCATTCATTTTCACTCTCTTCATCTTGCTCTCCCTCTCTGAGGGCATCATGAGATGAGGAGGAGGAGGAGAGAAGAGGCAGGAAATAATAAACTCTCCCAGCTCCTGGCCCATGCCCCCTTCTCACCCCAAGGTCAAAGGTCAGGGAAGAGCAGAGAAAGAGGGTGGACCAGCGGGTGTCTGGTGGCCCTGGACCAGCCCACAGAGGTCACCTCCAGCTCCCTCTGTTTCACTCACACATTTTCACCGTTTTTACACTCATTACCAAACATTCCACACAAAACAAGTGTAAAAGTGCTTAACAGAAACTTTAAAAAGGGTAAAAACACATTCATTGTCATTCCACAAAAGTTTACACTTCATCTTGCTTCTGACTGAATTGCAACAACGTGCAACAATCTGTAATTTTCACTTCAGGATTGAACATACTACATAATGTATGTGCTGTACGCTCGGCACTTCAGGCTCCAGTTTAAGTGTGCACGCTCATTCAAGCAGATCAAACACACATCTTCAAGGCTAGCTTTTCTCCATCCCACGAGTTGCAACAGGCCCTGCACACTGCCCCCATATCATCAGTGGAAACTATCTTTCTCTCTCTGCCGGAATAATGATATATAATTACAATAATAACAACAGCGCTATAAAAATGCAGAGCCAAGCACATGCACCTTGGCACACGGTATGATGAGAAACCGGAGCCGATTCTGTTACTACAGACAGGGCCCTCTGTATTCACCTTTCTTTCCCTGTCTCATTTTAACCAGTTACTTCCTCCCAGTGGGAGTAGCAGTTAGGCACTACAGCCCCGACTGGGTGCCCTTGTGTAAACACACACACAGCTGCCTATCTGGTCCATTGATCTGGCTCAACGAGGAAATACAGGGGCATCATTCCTGCTTCTTATCTGTTTGGCTTTCCTCTAACATCCGCCACCATGAAGCCACCTCAGTGGAGACAGACACTGTGAGGATATCTTGTATCCCCCATCACAGAGAGTCATCCTGATGCTGGCAGCACCGGCTGTATGGAAAGGCAAGTCCTGCTTCTTCCTGAGCAGACGCCCAGACAAAAGCTGGAGTGGCCATTTGACGAAAGGGAAGTCCCTGTCAAATGAAGTCTGATCAGCCTGAGAGCCGTCTCCTCTGGTCCAATGTTGATCTGCAGCCAGCCCACTCCCTCACTCCTCTGCTCTCCTTCTCAAAACTCCAGACTGTACTACTTAACCTTTTGCAGCCTGAGTAAAATAGTTTGATTTTGTTCAAAAGCATGGAGAAAAGGCAATGGGCAACTTAACAGGAAATGGCCGAAAAATTAATTAAAAATGTGTGGAAAAAATTAACAAGAAAATAACCTGAAAATAAACAACAGTAACACACAAAAAGGCTAAAAATGTGCTGGAAAAAAATGGATTTATTATATTTTTCTGTAACATAATTTTAAATTATGTTACAAACATAATATTAATTTAAATATAATATTATTAGAAGTAGACATATCCCCTAATTTTTTGGATATTTTTTTAATAACCATTACATTTTATCAGTTTTTAAGTAATTGTCTTGTGACCTTTCACTAATTTCTTGCAATTTGTGGAACATTTTGTGCCAAGCTGGTCATTTCCTTTTTTCCCCCAATATTTTCAAAAGAAATCAGACCAATTTGCTCAGTCCTCAAGAAGCTTGTGAAAGGTGTCTGAACGCAGCACAAGAAAACTGATGATGATCCAAGTTTCAAAGGGTTAAAGGAAAAAAGCCTGTGTTCCAGATTTCCTCCTCCTATCCCAAATCTGATCTTGTGTTACCCTCTGTTTTTGCACTTGTGTTTCAGATGCATGGCCATTCTCAAGACGGGATCGACCGGCTGAAAATTGAAGAGACATCCAGCATACAAAACAGACTCTGCACCGTTGAAAGCTGATATGCAGACACAGAGACAGTTTATGAAAATAAATGAGGTTAGTGTCAGTGAGTTCAAGTGGGAAAGGTCCTATTTTTTTAGGGTGGGGGTGGGGGGATTGACCCAGGTATGTTTGGGAAATGTTTGACTGACACCTGGCTCAAGTATGTAAAAGCAAGAAAAAACAACTTGTGTCCCCTTGTTGATCTTTGTAACTTGCATTTTTTTTTAATGTTTTTCATGCTTTCATGCTTCCTTACCTAGAAATCCATAGTAGAGATATACTGTTGACAGGCAGCACCTTTATTCATCTTAGGCGTTATACAAAACTCAGGCACAGGAATAGCACCATATATCCCCTGGTAGGACAAGAGGGATCCCTGGTGATGACACGGGAGAAAATAAACACACTGACAGGCTGCCCTCAGGGGTTCAAGTTCTGAGGGGGGTTCGCACCTGCACTTCTTTTTGGCCTCCTCTCTGCAGGAACTACTTAAAGCCCCATCTGCCCGCATGAGGGGCTGGCCCATATCCCTGTCATATTGGGTAAACAGGGACAAAAGCAACGCGGCGGAGCATCAAAGACCTGGAGGGCAGGAGAAGAACAGGTCACAACTGGTGCCGCTGACTGAGGCTGGGGCCTGGCCCTTTCTGCTTCACAAGAGCACACAACTGAATAAAAGTCAAACGTCAATCCTGCCTGCTCCTGAAGTCGATGTAAGGGTGGTAAAAATCCAATATATCAGACAGTTTCATCTTCAGAAAAGAGAATTGTAACAAATGCGTTGAACTGAACAGAGCCCAGAGTTCAAGATAAAGATGTTCAGGGTGAAGGAGCAGTGGGGTGTAAGAAAATGAGCAAGTCTTTTCTGGTATGATGGTCTAATCTGACCTGTGCACTGAAGCTGACTCACATGCTATACCCCAAACCTGTCTGCACTCGCACCACATCTCACGGACAGAGGATCTGCAGCGTGCACATTCCTCAGCTCCACAGAGAGAGAGAGAGAGAGAGAGAGAGAGAGAGAGAGAGAGAGAACAACGGACACACATAAAGAGACAGAGAAAGACACATACACAAGAGATGGGAGATAAATTCAAAACAAGAAGATGAGAGGCAGTGGGGAGGGGGAGCATACAAGAGAACATAGAAAGAAAAACTCTCTGGGAGAGGAGTAAAAGGAGATGAGGGTAAAAAGAGGTGAAACATTCACTAGGAGGTGAAAAGTTGCCAAGCCCCGACTCATTTCTCCTCCCTCTTGATTTGGCTCAGAGATAGACGTACAGATAATGGCTGAGCTCGCATCCATGTCTGCCAAAACTGACTGATGATTCAGCTTAACTGCATTCAGCTCGACCCAAAAAACTTGGGAATAGCCTCCTAAGAGAGGAGACTCTAGGGGACCATTATGGGCTTCTTCTGTTGGTCTGGGTGAGCCCACTGAGGCAGCCCGGGGCCACAGAGGAAACTAATGAGTGGAAACACTGGGCCTCTGGTATGGCCTAACTCTGTCTGATTAAAGACTGAGACGTTATTAAAAGTGGAACAGACAAAGAGAAGGGGAGTGAGCTGAAGAAGGGGAGAGAAAGAGAGAAAAAGAAAGAGAGACATGATTTGGAATCAAATAAGGGAATTAAGAGGGGAGATAAGAGGGGTGATTTTGTTTTACAATGAGAAAATCACATTCAAAGGGTTTAGCCGATCCATAATACAGAATGACTGCCCTCATCTGAACCTGACATTCTGCGGAAAGTTAATGCAAGTCTCCTCAATAAATCATTTAAAGTGACTGCAGAAACCAAATGAGATTCATCTTCAAGGGCAGTTTTCAGACACTGCTGCTTTTCTCTCTCTCCCTCTCTCTCTCTCTTTCTGTCTCTGTCTCTGTCTATGTGTCTGCAGGAGGACAGAGCTGAAGCAGTCCGGAAGGTGCAGGGTGATGACGGGGCCAAGCAGGTCCCAGAACCCAGAGACGCCACAGCCCTGACAACACGGTCGTGGTGTGGGATCAGAAGAGAGGAGGAATGAAAGGAGAGGCCCCCAGGGATCAGACAGTCACATCCCACAAAGCCCTGTTTACTAAGGACACACATCCACCCCTCCCTTCACCTCCTCTCCTCCAAACATCTCCGTTCACCAAAGCCCGACCCTCCCAAAGTGCCAGGGCCGGGACCTGGGAGACAGCGCTAATTCTACCCCGAGGCTTGTTGGCCGAGGACACAAGCAGAGAGCTGAGATGGGGAGAGAAAGGGAGGGAGGTTGAGACGCAGGGGAGAGAGAGTGGGGACTGAATGGTACAGTACGTTAGACCCATCTTAATTGGAGATTGTTCTGCAATGTCTTGTTTTTCCTGGGAATCTGCGAGGGGGAGGGACAGGAGGGTGGGGAGGTACGGTTGTTTCCCAAGGTCCTGAACAGCGGGATTAACCGCAGGATTGAAACTCAATAGCGGCCTCGGACACTGGAAACAGATCCCTGGGTATCGCCACTATACAAGGCCACCTCGAGACCTTTTGCAAAGTGCATGTAACTAACAACCCTTCCCCATTGTCGGAGCTCTCTGGGCCCTTCCGGCTGATTTCACAGGCCTTTCAGCCCACAGGGGAACGTCTGCTCGGACGAAAAGGTAATTCTGATGGAAAGGAGGAATGCACAAGAAGGCCGTCTTGCCCGCAGGGTGTGTTATAACACTGATCTCCAACATGTGCCAAGAGTCTGATTCATCACGCCAGGCAAGAGGGGAGCTGGGATTTTGTAGCCGTGGCACCGAAGCAGAGGAGGGCCGCAGATTCACATTCCTCAATATCAGCGTTGATTAGAGAGATGATGGGAAAACACATTGATGCAAGGGAGGGGAAAAATTAACAAGTCTGCCAAATGGCTTGAAAATGTCCACCTTCTCTGGGGGAGTCAAGGCACTATCTGTGTTTTTTAAATGCTGTTGTGTGGGCTGTTAACATAGAGCATACAGTGATCCGATCCAGCTGCCCCCACCCTTTCTCCCCTCAGTCTCTCGTCCCTCCCCAGCTCTCCTGGATTCCATCACTGCCCATGTCTCTACGGCAACAAGCGGCAAAGACGCAGACAACAGTTTCTGTTCAGTCTCCTCCTGATAGGTCCCTGGCTGGCGACCAAAAGTACTTTCAAACTAAAACATATATTAAATAAAGTAATTTCAAACATGTGCAATGAAAACAAAATGACAGGGCATCCAAATAGATCCTAACAAGAAACTCAGTTTTGCAAAGTCAGTATTTAAAACCAACCAGAAATAAAACTGGTCTGCTTTCAGGGTGTTTGCCTTTTCTTTGTTTGTCACTTGAGAGGCGTGAGAAAGAAAGTACTGTACACACAGAGTATTCTCATTTCTCAGAAAGATAAATTGACTCTCCAAATATAATGGAGTGATGGTCATATACTCACAGGGGGAAGATTTACGGGACAGAAAGTGCTGCCTGAACTGCACAGCCAGACAGCAGAACAAAAACAAACACATGTAAAAAGGTTAAAATATAATTAGTCTTCTTCACCAACTCCACAAATCTCTTGCAAAAACCCAAACAAACAAACCAGCTCCCTTGTACGAACAAGTTTGAGGACCCCAAAGATAAATACGCAGTCCCAAACAGAGTGTGTAAATGCTTTATTTAGTTTGTCTAAATGTTTATCCGTCTCGCCATGTAACACTCCACGCTTGTTGTGCGGCAATCAAGTGATCACAAAATAAACTTGGTGGTGATACGTCAACACACACACCGGCTAGGTTTCCATTTCTGGCTCTTGGTCAAAGCGTTAAAAAAAACCTCTGCAACATATTTAGGGTCCAGGCTGCTCATTGCTGCGGTGTTGGAGGTGAGAAGAGCTTTTGGTAGATGACATAGTGCCCTGATGCCACCAAAAGAAACACAACCTCATGACAAGATCAAAACACAGCAATGATACAGAAACCATGTTATCTCAGTGCATAGGTCTGTGAATGTTTGCTACTGTTTACTGTAGGAACACCACAAAGAGATGATTTACTTCACTTGATTAGTGTCAGTCAAACCAAAGATGTGTTTTCATTCATCACAAGGCAGAAATACAGCCTGCAGTTTGGTGAGTATCTGTTACAATCTTCCCAGAACAATGCTGAGGTCCAGCCATATGTTTAATCCCTCCGACTCAGATTCCTGCGCTCACTTTGAATATCTGTCATAAATAAGGGGTTCCATTGCTCCCTAAGGGGCTTAATCTTGTAGCAGGGAAGGCCCAAAATGGCACCCATAACCACAGGCCCAGAGGCAGGCAGCAGCAGTACCCACACTGCCTCACACTCTCATCTGGGAGAAAAACAGCCCTTCAAACAAGTAGCCTGTTTGTCAGCCGGAGGGGAGTGCCAGCCACTAGTTTTGCCTTAATATAGTCTTGCCTGATCCTTGCGCTGGCTTTTCAACAGCACACACATTCTGGTTCGCAGAAAACCCATGTCAGATGTGACTTATTGGTTCAACATTTGAAATAGAAAGCTGTGGTTGCTCACAGATTCAGGAAGAAAAGACTAACTCTTAGGGGCCCGCGCTGAGGCGACACACTAAGTCAGGCATATTTAGTAGGGTCAGTTTCAGGAAGGGAAAAAGAAATGAATCTTGCAAACAGGAAGACGCTGAGGATGCAAAAAAAAAAAAATTCCCCTCTAATGTTCTGAAATACTCTGCTGTGAGAGCTGTCAGCAAGGGTCTGGTTCAGAAGTTCACTCCCTGAAATCTTCCCTGGGGCTGAGGAATCATTATGAGCACTACATGAGACAAGGCTGTGGAACAATGGGTCTGATCATATATTTGCTCGACAATTATGAGAAAAATTGTTGGTTTTGGCGACAGGCAAGTATTGTGCAAAATGCCACGTCGAACTTTCTTGGGTAACTTTTTGTTTCCTCTCATGCACGTGGCGGTTCTGCATCATGTTAAAGACACATATAGCTACACATGCCAAAAAGCACTCCCTCGAATCATTATAAGCACATAATAAAAAGGCATAAGCAACATACTTCAAACCGTGTGGCTAAAAAAGACTCATAGTGTGCTTCAAGCGGCTTAGGCCAAAGTATTTTGCAGTCTGTCGCAGTCTTTTGGTCTTTCCTCTACATATAAGATTTCATCCTACAGTAAAAATCAGTGTTTATCAAAGAGGGTCCATCTGCTGCTGAGGTATTTTCATTATCTTTACCCGCCTGCACAGTGTTTTTCCTCAATAGCGCTGTGTGTGGCATTAGTTTACATTCTCTTATCATATTAAGAACACAGACATACATATTTAGCTGAGGCTTGCGTTTCCATTACGTTAACAGAAAACAAGCCCTCTCCAGAGAAGAAGCAGACCTCCTCTGCCTGCCTATCTCCAGCCTGTACGGTTTTGTCCCGCTGCATTTCGGTGGCTGGCTGGAAACATCTGTTTCTGCTGCTCTAAACACTGTTTGTTTGTCTTAACAATTACACCCTGATGTTTCTCATTTCATTTCTCAAATCTCTCGAAAGTCATTATCTAGTTTCAGGTCCTTCAAGGTTCTGAATTTTTAGAAACTCAATATGACCATCTGTTGAAAGCTGGTGTATACATCAGGCTACAGTCGGCTCACCTTTGACATTTCAGAGGAGTTGTACCAGAGGAAGCATGCAGCCTATCTGTAACCTGCTGGAGTAACATGCTTGCAAAGTAAAGCAAGTCAGCGCCGGGCTGTTTGGATCATCTGTCAGAGTAGGGGGACATGGTAGAAAACGGGGAGGGGGTCCCACTGAGAGACATACACATTGTGTAGTTAAAATAATGACAGTGTGAGCTCAGAGCAGATAAGAGGTGTTACTAATGACAGCTTCATGTAAACACGAGTGACACCTTCAGCTACTGCGCTTGCCTTCACGGCCTCTTCAACACAGCTTCAATTTATCCAATTCCACTCACAGCTTGTCCCTAGAATAAATTTAGGGAGGGAAACGGAGGGTGGAAAGTAAAGTCTTTTTTTGTTAGCACTGCAGCTGCAGGGTGCACTCACCAACCCAGCAGTCACGAGAACTCAAACCCTTTCTCCGACCTGACCATCTTTCCCATCAACCCCTTGCTCATGGCTGCTGGGTGTTGTCAATCAGCACCCCCTGGCTCCTTGAACATGGGGGCTCTTTGGCATGCTGCCCAAAACTCCACTCTGTCCATCTAATGGGGCCTGATCTCTGGCTCTGTCCTTGACGAATTGGAGCTGAAGCTCACAGAGTAAAGGCCAGCATTAGAAAATGGGAAAAAGAGATGTAGTATGACTCAATCCCTGAGCAATGAGAGTAAAAGCATGGCTATGTGTCAAGGGTTCAAAACAAACCAGGTTTTAGTTTTTTAGTTGCTTGGAGGGTCAACCACCAACCATACAAGAGTCCACTAAATACTACTTTATTATACTAAGAAGCTGAAATGGATTAGCCATCAGAGATCTACAAAAGGACTAATTACAGCTGTCAAAATATTGTGACGATGATGAAAAATAAGGTGGCTGCTCAAAAATTAGATTTTTCTCCTGTTTTATGAGTCTCTTTGGCTGATTTTTCCCAGCCAAAGGTTGATCCTTTGGGGTAATCAATCACAGATCACAGCATGAAACAAATAAACAACTAAACCACATAGATGTAGGTTTTAAATTAATTTCAATTTTATTGAGAGGTTTGCTGCCTGGCCCTTAAATCTGTATGGCCTAGAAAACAGGAGAATGTGGAAGGTTCCCAAAATACACTTAGTCACTCGTTTAGACACACCCTCTCTCACCACACTGACCTCCGATAGACATTCATCCACCTAACCGTCACTGAAATTCTTTTAGCTGAAAGTAGGTGCAACTGACTATTATTTTCTAATACTTTTTGGGGTTATTGATTTTTGTTCATTCTATGAACTGAAAATGCCAATCACAATGCCCCAAATTATCAGAAAAAGTGTCTTGATTTAAATGACAAAAACTGAAAGATTTTTTTAACCTCACTTCCTGGTTTTACCTCAAATAAAGCCTTATCATTACCATGGAAACACAAGATCTCTACTGCTACTATTTAACAATTATTTGTCACTGTTGGTGTGTATGTGGTTGTGTGATTATAATACTGCATCAGAAAAAAAATCAAAGAGCCATTATGAAAGCAACGGCTGGTATCATTACACGTGCTTACATTCAAATTGCCCACTTAACATAGTTCTCCTACAGCAACATGTGTTTATCATTATCGAGCACCCTAATGGCCAAACATTATTTGAGCTCGCTTAATGGCATAGTTGTGCTTTGTTCGGGTTTGTCTGATAAGAGCCGGGCCACTAATGGTTTATTAATTTCCCCCAAAAGTCACAAAAAATGTTGTGAAAACAAAAAAATGACTCCGAGGCTCTGTCATTGTCTACTTCCATCACATTTCCAATATGTAGTTACTGTGGGGAAAATCCCACATGGTCAGTTGGACTAAAAATACTCCACATGCTTTATGTTCAGCTTTAAATCCAGCCGTTGTTGGTATTGTAGCTTAGATTTATGGGTCTGTTTTGTTGTAGAGTATTTTTATACTTTCTATGATGAAACTGCCTAACAACATGATGCTCAAGTTGCCAAAGGACAACCAATTTCCCCGCAGACTGACCAGAATGCAATGCAGCAGTAGTTAGAGCAAGGGAGAAAGGTCTTTAAGGAAAAATGCTTAATCACAGCCTGAATTAAGTTAGAATGAGGCAGGTTGGAGGGAACAAAATTACACCACATTCCCCCCCAAAAAATTCCTTAAACAGATTCAAACTCTGAAGGAGGACTGCTCTTTCAAAGTGAACGCCGTCAGCGTCCGCGCCTGAACACAAAGAGCAAATCTCTCTCTGCCCCTGTCAAAAGCTCACCCAATATTGGGGAGCACTGAAAGGATTTGAAAGGCATCGGAAGTGTCTTCTTGTCCCCCACCGACGCAACAATGCACGAGCAACTGTTTGAACTTGAAAGTGTTTTATCTGAGAGCAGCCATGTGTGTCCCTCTGACTGGATGTCATGCATTTGAGAGGGATTCAAGACTTTGTTCTCAATAACTTGTTCAATAAGTGTTCAGTTTTCTCAGAGTTACCCCTATGTAACAAAAGTCCCTGTGAAGCTCTGACAATCGGGGCAAAGAGTAGACAGAGGAAATTACTTGAGGGATGTAAGTGAGGAGCTTGTCTCTGCAGCCACATCATTACTATCACTTTTACTCTGCCATTCCATGTATTTGTGTTCTGACACACTAAACCAAGTCAAGTCTAATCTTAGATTATAAATGATTGTATGTCCACAATCCTCAACATATATGGTGCCTTGTACATGTAAATCTGCATGTTTGGTGTGTGATCTACTTTGATAAAAATAAATGTTTTTAGTAACAATGTAAAAAACTTTCTTTGCTCATTGGACATTTTCAGAAAGAAATTTAGATTTTAACAATATAAATCCATGTACATTTTTTAAAAGCTGGTATTTGACTCAATAACACTAAAGGTTTGAGTTGTCTTCCTCAAAGTTCCTGAAGTGCAGCGGTGCAGATCACAACACAACAAGACCTAAGCGGAATAGCTCATGCACACACTTGCACACTTCGTCCTTTACTGTTAGAGAGAGCATTTTTTTGACACATCAAAAATGTTTCTTGCTTTTGAAGTATTTCCCACATTGAAAGAAGAGTGAGATCCTAAAGAAATATTTGAAATGGAGCCAACAGCAACAAAGTAAAAGCTGTTAGATGATCTTGATCAGACTACATTATGCATATTTACTGTTTTTTTACCATCCACTATTTTGGCTCTTTTTTATCATATGTGGAACTAAACTAATCTGAAAACAAAATTCAGCAAAAAATCACTCTCCAAATCAGTAAACAATGGCACCTTCATTCACACAGACAGGTAGGGTTGCTTTTGTCATTTGTGCACTTGCCAAATTTTACAGCAACACCAACATGGATTTACCAAACTGACGTTTATGACATCCTCAGGGGATTTATCTTTAACAATAAAGGCTTTCTGTCTTTGGAGAGAGGAAAAAAAACAGAACTTCAAATATTAGTCTAAGCCACCATATTCCTGCACAGTGGTAACTGTAGCAGAAAGCTGGCTCCCAAAGAGGATCCATAATAAAAGTAC
Source organism: Plectropomus leopardus (assembly GCF_008729295.1). Taxonomy (NCBI): domain Eukaryota; kingdom Metazoa; phylum Chordata; class Actinopteri; order Perciformes; family Serranidae; genus Plectropomus; species Plectropomus leopardus. The sequence goes on from NC_056467.1 coordinate 29,019,854, forward strand.
ATCTTTAGAACAAAGCAATTCTTCACATATCCCCAGTCCATTTTCACCTTTTATGACTGTGACACCAGTGTGTCACCGGAGGGACATATTTGCCATATCTCAAAATGTTCTTTCATCTTTCAAAGCAGAAATGCAGCCGCAGGCCATCTGTTTTCAACTGGGATGTTAAGTGAAGTGCCTCTGCCTTCCAGAGCTGTTTACCAAACAAATATTCATGGATTTCATTCACCTCAGACAACAAAGTACACTGAGTTGTATCAGAATGCACAGAGATAACAGATAACTTCTGAGTAATAATAATATAGTCTAAATGTTTTTTGGTACATTTTTAGAAAAATACAATGCATGGTTTTGCACAAAAATCCAACTCAATTGTGCATTTTTTTTCTCTCTGCAGACTACAATCTAACAAAGATAAAGCCTGAAGTAAAAAAAAAAAAAATCCAAACTATAGCCCAGACTCATATCCTGAAACTTCATTGAACTTCATTTCCAGTAATCAAAGTGTTGTCATTGTAATTAGGTAATATGAACCTAAAGGAGCAAATGTTGACGTATGAAAGTAAGGTTGGAGTCAGAGTGTAATGTCCATGCAACTACTGATGTAGTCTATAATGTGCAGTTAATTCAAGAACATAATATTAATCTTGGGACACGGGTGCCACCGTTTCCCAGCCTGACACACAGACGGAGGATGTACTGCTCTCCGTGCCGCTTCTCTCCACTTTCACCACAATACAAAGTTAAGAAAACACAACAATGTTTGGAAAACTGATTAAACTGGCACCGCGGAGCTCCCTGCTTCTTTGAACGTCACTTTTTCATTTTATTCCCAGAGAAGACCAGCTGGCCTGGTGCGCACACCGAAGCCTCTCTAAACTCGCTCGCAGCCAACCAGCCAGCCAGCCCGGGACTCCCCCCTGTCTGCCTCCGTCCTTACCTCTGTTGCAGGAGGGCAAAAGCTGCGAGCCGTCGGGTGAATTAGCAGCAAAACGCATTCTTCTGGAGGCAAATCCGTACTGGGCCCTCCATTAGACACGGGCTCAAAGCGCGAGACGACGGGAGGAACATGAAAACAGCCAGAGGTGCAGAGAGGGGAAGAAGAGAGTTTTCAGACGCGCAGAGCAGCGCAGGCTTCGGGGCCAAGGTGCGACAACTTCCCCTGGTCGAAACTCGAGTTGAGGTAGTGGAGTTTTCTCTAGGGAAGTTTGGAGTCCGCGTGTTTGGATAAAAAGCGTTACGTCCCGGCTCGTTGCGCTCCTCACTCACTTTCTGCTGCGTGTGTCTGTCCGTTATTGTAACTTCTCCTTCAGCTCTCGGTCTCCGTCTCTCTCTACCGCTGCCTCTTCCACACACGCATCTTTGAAGCCAGTGTCGAATTGCTCAGCAAATCATGGCAGCGGCGAAGCTGGTCGTCAAACCAGGAATGTCCCAGCCCCACAGCTCAATACGGCTCCTGGAAAGGGGAGGGAGAGAGGGCATGGGGGTGTTACCCATATAGACTGTGCATTAACAAGTTTTACAATCTAAACAGAGAAAAAAACTTCCTCCTTCCTCCTCTGAGCGCACTTACCTGTTTGACTTATCATTTAAAGGTTAATCCACCTGAACACACTCTTCCCTTTGTTTAACTCGAATATGCACATTTACATCAAAATAAGAGCATTTATCAGTCTTTTAAGTCTGAATTTTGATTTATTTATTGATTAAAAACACAGTCACACAAATGTATAAAATTCCACAATAAAAATCTTTAAATCTATTAAGAAAACAATTAAGAAATATTTCACCTGTACAGTTACTGCTTACTCTAGTCAAGTGGTCAAGTGTTGGCTAAAAGCATACCAAAGCTGTACACTCTCTTAATTGCGCTGAACATTTCCAAGGGATTTTAGTGTAAGTATATTGTGGCGTGTGTATTTTAGCATATGTGTTGTGGTATGTGTTGCAATATGTGTAATGTGAGAAAGGGCTCGGTGAATCAATGACTTCTATTAAATCACCTCTTAAAACTAATTTTTATAGACTTGCTTTGTTGTGATGTCATCGTTTTATTTCTTTTTATTTATTTTACCTATTTAATGTACTATTTTTTCCTATTCCTTTTATTTGTGGTTTCATTGCTTTTGTTGTTTTTGGTCCGTTTGTATAATCTTATATTGAAATTTTACTTCTACCCTAGTTTCTTAGCACTTGTGTTCAATAGGACTGTTTGGCTTTCTGTTGTTGTATTGCCTTGTATGTGTCAAATTTCTGCTTTTGCTTTGTTTGTCAAAGCACTTTGTAAACTCTGCTTTTAAAGGTGCTATATGAATATATTATTATTGTGGTATAAGTTGTTGTGATGTATGTATTGTAGTATATGTACTGTAGTATGTGTATTGTGGTAAATGTATTTCATTGTGCCTCAAATTTTTATAGTGTGTTATGATGTTTGAATGTCAATATTTTAATAACAACATATATTTTTATATACATCTGTATATAAAATCCCAACTAAGGACAAGAGCTGAATATAAGCAGTTCTACACGCTTTGTTCAACATATGAATTTCATACTATATTGGAACTGTATTAAATTGCATCGTCCCTATCAAATAAAATATATTCAAATTCAATATCAAGGTTGTACATTTAAGCCACCATGATCAGTAGGGATAACGTAAAATGACAAGGTTTTATTTAAAACTGTTATCTTGAGCAGGCATGTGATCATCAGGAGAAAACGTACCACCCACGCCATGTAAACAAAACTAATTATATCTCCAGAAACACTACTTTAATCTTCATAACTGACATCAGCATGGCATGAGCACAAAGGATTCATGTCACAAACATTTGTTTGAGACTGAAAAGAAGAAGAAACTTTTGATTTACTTATTGATCTATCAAATGCACAGAATCATGGATAACATGTGAGAGGGCACACTTATTTGTTAACCAAGACAGACAAATATATACAATAATAAAAAATTAAAAAACCCAAATTACATCAGTAAAAATTAACTGTCCATTTTTGTGAACAAGCTGACCACTATAAAGCTATTGCTTTCTGAAAGTTGCATGTTGAAGCAGCCATGAAAAGAAAGGATGGGATAAAATAACAAGGTTTTATTTATGATGTACAATCAACTGTTATCTTGTGAAGGCAGGTGATCATCATGAGAAAACCTCATACCCATGTAAACAAAACTAATTATATTTCCAGAAACATTACTTTAATCTCCTTAACTGACATAAACTTGACATGAGCACAAAGGATTCATGTCATGAACATTTGTCAGACGGAAAAGAGGAAGAAACAACTCAAAATATGAAAATTTTAATTAAACAGTTTAGATTTTACCATCCACTATATGCATGAATGTAAGTAGCTTTACTTCTTCTAGAATTTCTATCAAGGTTGATTTTTTCTGTTTAGGACTGATAGTTCCATCTGCCTCAAAGCCATAGAGGCAGCTCTCATTTTTCATTGGAATACACTGCGCCTTGTAGATTAAACCAGCTCTCACTGGTCCCATTGAATTGAAATAAAGTTATGTGGGAGGGGGATGTTTGAACAGCTAATAGCTACGGGTCATTTCTGGCATCAGACCTGTTGCTTGGATGTGCTGAATGTTGGTTGGCTGCAGCTATTTCCTCATCACTAGGTGAAACGCCTTCACAGAAAGGCGGGGGAGAGGGAGCAGGGAGTGTGAAACAGTCATCTGTTGTGTGTATGGGCATGAGTAAACAGCATAATCATCTTTGAGGCAATAATTATGTGCTCCAGCATTGGCCGGGCGGTGGCGGTGGCGGGCCCACCCTGCTTCAGACAGCAGGTGCAGCTCACCATCTGACAGCTGACTCCTATGGAAGGTGTGATCCAATCCTCCCGAGGCTGGGTTGACCCAGTGTGAGCCTTCAGGCGATCAGGGCCAAAGCCAACAAACCAGCAGACCTCTGACACAGGAGGAGAGGGAAAACAAGATGGAGGATGTGGTGGAGCAGGACCGATGAAGGACGGATGCTTCACCTCTGTTTTCATAGTTGGACAGAGGCTATCATTTTGCCAATTTTTTTTTCTTTGTGAAGTGTTTTTTCTTCACATACTTTCCAGTTACTTACAGCACCACTTTATAATATCATATATTAGAAAAGTTTTAACAATGGGTTTTATGAATGTAATAAGCCAACCATAATGCCAGAAAAAAAATGTCTGCATTGTACGTTCCTGCAAATTGCGGTTATGGTGCATTTGCCCATTTTTATGTAGCAGATATAGCAGAAACTTTACATTTCAGCATGGCTGTGGTTAATGTGTGTTGGGTTAAGGCACAAAAACAAAACAAAAAACACTTGATGTGGTTAGGAAAAGATCATGTTTTGGATTAAAATCCTCAGTTTTGGGGGGGGGGCAAAATGCTGGCATAGAAAGCAATAATTTCTCTGTAAAAAAAATTGCATTTTGTGTCATGTTTTAAGCCTAAAATCTGAGGGGAAAACAGCATTGACTCACTACAACACAATTACTTTTGTTGTTTGTTGATCTCAAACAGTGGCCTGAAGTTTGACAGTTGTTGGTAATCCACCAAAAAACTTTTTATTCAAACCTAACTGGGTCTTTACTTCCTCATGCAAAAGTTCAACCAATTCCTCCTAATGTTTACAGATGACTATTATAGTTACATTTATTATTAGTGACATTAGTATTGCTTTTATTCAATTTCAGTTATGGGTAAACTATCAAACCACAGACTTGGTGGATTCTTCTCTGCCGTTGAATACAATTCATTAACATGTGTAACTGCAGGTAAACTGTGGATATTGACCAGAAAAACTGATTTTTCACAACTTGGCAAACCAAAAGTTATCTTTCATAAAGGTATACCATGCAGGATTTTCCAAAAAAACAATAATCTCCTGAATTATCATTCATCACTAGGTGAAGTCGGGACTTTATAAGAAGGTAGCAACCAGATGCCAGACCATAAGCAGCATGCATCCAAGAGATAACCACAAAAATTGCAGACCCAGCACAGTAAATAAAAGCCAAATATGGGGAAGCAAAACACCAGGCAGACTAAGCTTGTTCCAAAATGAAAGTAAATTTGGGGTTGGCTTTCACTTTTACTGGCAATACTGTTTAATTCCTGAACATTATACCTTTAATTTCTTATAAATGCTTTATATAGTGTGAATACATGGCTTATTAACCACTAATAACAATATTCAGCTAACTTCTAAACTTTTTGCGTGTCTCTTTTGTATGTATTTAGTATGTCTCATTAGACAGTACAGCCCATTTTATCCATCTAGCCATTTCTCTCTCTGTCTGTCTCTCTCTCAGGGTCAGGAGCTGGTTGAAGATGGAGACAGAGGCTCTGGGTTCAGAGGGGGGTGAGCTGGGTGATTGGACACAGTCGCATGTGAAAGGCCAGAGAGTGGCGAGTCCACAGGGAGCAGGGTCCACACACAAAGGGCCAGGGAGGGGCTCAGTGGGGGCGGGAGGAGCGACAGAGGTGGAGAGGCCACGCTGGGAACCAAAGCTGACAGCACAGACACTTCTCATCCACTGAGGGTTCGGCTGTCTCTGGCCCCCTGGGGTACATGCTCACTTATCTGTGCGGAGCTGCCAGCTCCACACTGTTGAGCCACAGCAGCTCCAGCAAGCAGCTCACTGTGAGCAGAAGCAGCAGAAACACTGAGCGCACAAAGCAGCCGTGACCTCTGGCCCACATTGAACTGATACGAAGGTTGTTTCTTTAGTCATATCAGCCCTGATCAAATATCAGTAGATTACAACATATTTAGCCAATACAAGATTACTTGATGATCATGTAAAGGCTGCAAAACAATGCCAGTTTACACTTTATACATTAAAATACCAACGCTTCTCATGTGACATCCTGATATAGCCTTAAAAAAGGGGAAATGGCAGGAGTCCTGCTAACAAAGGCTTTGTCTAAATCCACCGGCTGGGATTGTTTGGAGTTGGTACTTCCAGTTTGCTGTCCTTTGCTCTGAGGATAATAAGCCTCTGACCACTGTCAACAGAGTGTTTATGACCTGCAAAGCAGCCCTGGGTTGTGTTGACTCTGTCAGCAGGGGCCTGAGGGACGCCTGACTCCCAGTGCTATTAAAAGGCACTTTCAGATAACAGGAGTACCATCCCTCTGTTTGATCCAGTCAGGGTTTGTGGATTCGTCAGCAAGACAAAATATCAAAGCCTAATTGTTATTTGTTGCAATTGTCAGATCTGATGCCCAATTTTAGAGGACTAAATTTCACAAATAAGCAGATGTTTGCTTCTTTTTTTCTAGAGTGCTTATTGCAAAAATCTAAAACATTTATTTGTGTCTTTTCATGAGTTTTTATAAGACAAGGAAAACTTTTTTCAGGCAAAGAAATATATACGCGAGTGAGAAAAATCACAATATTTTACAACATAGACTGAATGGATTTCCCCTCGGAGGCTGTATATCTTAAGACTTAGACAGGTGTGTGCAATGACTGTGTGTGTGTTGTGTCTTTCTGTATAGGTGCGGGTATGTGCCTGTGTGTGTTCATGGATGTAAAGAGAAATTTGAAAGCACCTCTCTCCATCTGGTTTCTGCATCACTGTGGTAGGATCACATTATCCATCGTAGGCTCTCTGGGAATTTCATCAGTCTGTAACATCTCACTTATTCACACGTCTCCCCACGCTTTACCATGTAGAACAATCCTGAGCGTCCCTCCTGACACCACAGTGACTCCGTACATCCTCTTACCATCTTTAAAACTTTCTCCTGTCCGATATTGTGCCTCTGTGAGAACAGTAAGGGGTATAAAACTGTCTAAACTCCAGTTTTAATAGTCACTGTTTTGCCACAGTTGTCCACAGCTGAACAATATAACATATTCATTCACATAAACACAGCCACTGTTTTGCCTACAGGGATAGAACTAGACAAACCGATGAGAATTTTGCAGATACTCATGATCTCACCAATTTTTGACAAGTAACATAACACAAACTCAAATAATATGTTCTTTCTACCTTTATTTGTTTATTTCGATCCCCATTAGCTACCACATATGCAGCAGCTACTCTTCCTGGTGTCCACCTTCACACTCCTTTGTCATTTTTAGTGAATAGAGTTAATGAAGTACATTTTAAATTTGATGATTTGATTTGATTGATTTGATGATGCTAAGATTTTTAGACAGACAAGTGGCACTTTTTTGATCCACAAAGGGATAAAACACACACACATATACACACACACACACACACACACACACACACACAAACAGTACATGACATAAAGGTATTGGTTGATATTGATATAAGCACGCAAACTAGGGCATAGGTTTTGCTTCAACATTTGGCAGACACATTTGAATCTGGGGTTTTGGGGGTCCTCCGCCAGAACATTTTGATTATCAAACACTTAATTTCCTGCATTCTTGTTAATTTTTATACACATTTTTTTTGCTTTTTCTGCATCAATTTTATGGCATAAATGTTTTTAATATTTTTCAAAATAAAATTCCTCTGCTACTTTCACAATTTTACCGTGGGAGACAGGGGTGTTAAATGCACATGTTCTAAACAGGCTATTGATAATATAATATCAATATCTATAATATCTACCTCTTCCTTTAAAATGACATGGACATATCCAATTAACAGTTGCTAGGTATAGTATTTAGGTATAGTAATAAGTAATCAGTCAAAAAAATAGAATGTGTGTAACAATTTCCTTCCACACCCACTACCAGTGCAATTTTTTATGTGTTACAATGTAAAAGCAAACAGATAAGCAAACGCCTGCCACCATTCGCAAAGGAGCAGAAGTGTTTATAATCCAAATGCACTATTTCTCAAGTAAAGTAACAAAATCTATTACCAGGCTATTTTTTGAATGGTACTCCTGTTATGAAGCCATGAAAACTGCCTTCCTGCACTATATCACCTCCACCAAGCACAGATTTATAATGGATTCCCAAATCATACGGATGTGTTGTTCCGGTCTCATCCCCAACATGCGAATCGGCACTGACGTGAAGCTGTCATGATAAAACATTCGGGAGTTGGTTGTAGTGGGTATCAGGGGAGTCGAGGAGCAGGAAAAGGCTGAAGTGAAATTTCATTCCTGTTTAACAGTGATGTTTCCTCTGGTCCCACAGGTTCATGGTGACCTTGTGATTTATGGTGCAGCACTGGAGGAGCAGATCAGAATACAGCTGCCCCATAGCTGCACACAAACATGTGTATTCCAGACCCAAGCATAAATGGTCTACTCAAATCAATAACACTTTGGACTGTATACTTTCAGATTATGAATAAATAAATAAATAAACAAAAATGCATCCACAATTGGTGTATATTTGCTCCAGGTGCCGCGATTATGTGCGTAAAAATGTGATTCTTGTGGCTAACTGGCTTTTCCAGCTTATTCTGAATGGCATGAAGTGATGTAGAAAATGAGCTAGATGAAGAGGATTAGGACCCAAGACTGCTAGTGCTTATCATCTCCCGTAGCACTGGAGTGTAGCCATGGAAACAGGAAGTGAGAGGCAAGCTTCCAAGATGGCCACCAGCTTGTGAATGGGTGCATTCCTCAACGGCAGGGTGTCTGCTGGAGGGAGGAGGGGCAAGCCAGGGTGTTTACTCTGAAAAGGGACTATATAAATAGTAACTGCTGCTGTTTTAAGGACTTCCTGTCACTAGGTATTCCATAAAACAGTAGTTAAATAAACAATCAGTTTCCCATTGGGGCTGCCTTGTCTATACTTAAGTGAGGTCTGCTGTGGGTTCAATCCAGGACCCCGGCGTGTGGATTTTAAAGCCCCACACTGGAGTCATGGAGCTGTTACAGGTCACCACACTCTCTTTCACTCGCACCCCGTCTGGTCATATAACCTCCATACACACAAACTGAGCCTGAATTCCACATTCAGCATGTTTTTTTTCTCTGCCAAGTAACTTCTCTGACTTTTCAAGAAGCTCTCTACATTGTTTTGTTAGGCAAGCTGTTCATGTGGTGTGCCTCTTTTTGTCATTACAGTGCAAGTATTAAGGGCATTATTTTGATCTGAGTGTTGTCTGAGAGTTAGAGAAATATGAAAGTGAAAACTAGGAGTAAGTATTAAGTATTTAGACTTTGGTTTTTCTGGTTTTGTATCCCTGCACATTAGATTTTAAATATATCAATTACTATGAGGTTAAATGATTGACTTACAGCTTTAATTTGAGGGTAATTAATCTAGTTTGAAACCATTTAAAAGTTATAGAAGCCTGAGCTCAATCACTGTTGTGTGCAAAATAATATTCACCTGCCAATATGTACGTTGAAAGAGTTTCTGTTCCCTGCAGTTGTTTCATCTGTTCAAACTGGCAACAGAAAGACCTCCTGTTAAAGCATTTTTAATGCAAGTGATGGGCGACAAAAACTATGGACTTCATTCTGTATAAAAATTGATCCCAAAGTTTACCAAAACAACAGCAACAGAAAAGCAGCCTGAAGGCTAAAATTACTATTACTATTACAGGCTGAATTCTGATGACATCTGAAGGTGAGGAATATGGGTCATTTATACGAAAATGGTGATGAAAATGTATTATTGGAAGGATAATGACATGCAAGAACTTCTGTAAAGGTTGAAGCTCAAATTTTCATACAAATTCAAGTAACAGCAGGAGACTCAGCTCTTTATGACCAAATTACAAACTGGCTATATGACCACAGTGTAGTCTGCATCATGTCATGCCTTCTGTGCGCTCTACTCAGGTGCCACCAGTCACCCAAACCATATTTCCAATATGTGAGAATGCTTCTGACATGAATAATCTCCTCTTGTGTACTACATATGTAAAAGTGAACTCTGGAATTCATATGAGAAAATGGCTGGAGTCTGACAACTCAAGTGGGTAGTTGCAGTCATTGTAGGGCAAAATGTGATCTTTGTGCCACTTTCCTTTTCTGCCAACAAACATTGTCCATTAAAGCACACAAAAGATATTCTACGTCAAAAACTGAAATTACTCTAGGAAGGGTTATCTTTGTGGCCAGTATGGGAAGGGGGAACAACTACAGTAACCTCTAACCCTTTTAATGTACATATAGAAGACAGTTGAAAAAAATATGAACCTATCCTTTGGGGTGCGTTTGAAGACTGAAAAACTTGTAAAAAGTATATCAATTAAAAGCATATATTCAGACAACCATATTGGTTGTTAAAAATATATAGGGAGGTAAAAAAAAAAAAAAAAGAAAGAAATATCAGATTAAGTCCCTCATTTACACACACACACACACAGACATACAAAAATATACATATCGATGTCAATACGCAAATAACCAAACATCTACATCTGGCATTGTCAAGAAAGACACCATCCATCATGCCGGCTCTGTTTCAGACAAGGCCACGAAGCTGTCAGCATGAATTTCTCAGTGCAGCTTTTGCAGAGCACATTTGTCAACCTCAAAGAGAGTGCATGCCCAAAATGTTTGGATGTTTAAACTTATCTCATGATGGCCTTTGGAGGTTATTGGCATTCTGACAGGTGCTAAAATAATCCAAAAACAGAGCACTTTGGTATTAGCAGAGGCCTCAAGTGGTACAGTGCAAGCCTCTAGAGGATATTTCACTGCCCTATGTTTGTTTGCTTCAGGGATTTATTTGAAGATGCAGAAATTGGAGAATTGAGGCAGAGGACAGGATGTCAGGGTATGATTGAGCATCCACTGCCTTCACCTCTTTTTCTTTTTCAGTTGCCTGTCTCACTGACACAGACAGCGCCCTCATCCTTGGGAGAAGTATCACTTCTGTTTGTTTGTCGCACTGGTCAAACACACCATACAGGATGATACCATCTATCTCTCTTCCGCTTTTCTAGATGTGGAGCCTCACAGCCTCCAGCAGAGGCTGGGCACACAATCACAACAGAATATCACTAGATAAATCACTGTGGAGCCGCAGGAAAATGTACCAAGAGTCTGGGTGTTTTTATATGTAGCTGTATGGATGCATGTTTTGTCTCTCCAACCACATTGCGATGATGCCTGCAATCTAATCAGACACAAGACATTTGTTGGGTTTACTCAAACCCAAGGAGAGTGACTCCCCCCGTAACAGGCTGGGATGTGGGGGAATCTTGGGCAGATGTGAAGTTAAGACACTGATGTCTTAATCTTTTTTTTTTTCGTCCTCCTGTAACTCATGCTATCTCACCCAGCTCTGCCCATCTCCTCTTTTTTCTTCCCTCATGCCAGAGAGACAAGCTAGATCCATGAACAATCTGCTCCATCCCACAGGCTGCACTCCCCTTTCTGCTCCATAAATCGCAGCTCCCTGGGGACAGCTGGAGAGACAGTACAAGTGGGAGCCAGATAGAGTTGTCTGAAAATGCTCCTGTTTCAAATTAGGCATGCTGGACAGAAGTCCCCTCGACCCCAAAGTTGAATTCATATCCACTTCCTGTATCAGATTTCATCCAGTGTTGCCAATGGACGCTGGAAGGAGAGAGCCAGTGCGTTAGCACTGATGAAGCTGTTGTCACTGTGCCTGTGGTCTCCTGATTGGGGCTCTGAAAGGCAGTTTACAGACCTGTTAAAGACAACTAAAAAGATCTCTCTAAAGAGGCATATATTTCACGGCCTGTGTGCTCCCACAGTTAATGTCCCTGCCCAGCATGAGGTTGCTGGACTTCCTCCCTCATTGTGCCTCTGTGCCCTGATGGACTAAGGTGAACAGCAGAGTTGTGTACTCAGAATGAAATGGAGTGTGGTGCAATGGAGACATTATATGTGGTGTGACAGCACATGAAAAACTGCAGGTTTATAGCCAAAATGTGTAGACCCTGACTGGCAAGTCGAAAACTCTGAAATATTTTGCAAGAATGTAGTTCATTGGCTGTAATCAAACAAATCACCAGAAAAAATGTTGTCATTGTATGTTCCTTCAAACTACGAAAACATGGTGTTTGTATGTCATGAAGTAGCAGATACATTAAAACTTCCGGTTGAGGCTTAAAAAATGGTATGGTTGCATACTCACGGCTAGAGAAGCTGTCAATGAGTCAGTAAAAACAATCACTTTTTGTGATACTATTCCTAGTAGAGAACAGCAACAAGTCACTAAGAAACACTCATATTTGGAAGGTAAAAAGCTGCTGAAAACAGCAATGACTTGTTTTAAACACAACAGGTTTCAGTTTCTTGTTGGTCTACAAGAATGGTCTGCAGCTTGGCAGATGTACAAGACAACATACACCATCTACTCCCCAATGACAAAAGCCTCATTCCCACTGCACACAAAAAAACAAAACGCTAACACCCGCTAACATCTCGCTTTTTAATGCAATGAAAATGTCATCGGCATCCACACACAGGTCAAATAACTCTGCGGTAGACACAGGTTTTATCGCTTCCAGCTCTGATTGGCATTGACGATACACAACACCCTGGTGAATGCACTAATTTCATCTTCTTAACCGGCAAGATGAAATGATGCACTATCACTAATTACCATTCGCCTCTTCCTAAGCAGTGCTAAAACGCATCCAAATACATCTACATCTACGAGTTTGGAAGAGAGACTTAATAAGTATAAGATACTGTGTATAAAGAGAAGAAACCACTGATGAATTTTCCCTGCTGCTTTCTACTGTTTACCTGCTCTCCTGTCTGTACTGTGATATTGCACAGTCACACCTACAAAACAACCCACATACACACGCACACAAAGGTTGACAAAAAGGCAGACTCAGCTGCTGCAGCGATGTGTTCAATGGCAGTGGGAATGCAGTCAATCGCTTATACAGTATTTAGGCAATAGACTGCATTACCTATGTTTGAAAGTGTGTATGTTTGTGCTTATTTTGGTGGGAAAGGGGTTAAAGTCAGCTCATACACTACAGCACTTAGAAACATTGATATAATGCCTATGAAATTTTCAATGTGGCATGTAGTAAATGTAAAATGCCAACATTTTCTTCTGGCTATTGGACTGCTGCAATACAGTGATATCTGCAAGTGTTATATTCTGTGATTGTTTTTTGGGAAATTTGGTTTAATTTTTGTATTCAGGCCCTTAGAAGTCATGTCACTTACAGGCCCAATTTGTGATCAAATTATAAAAAAATGGGTTACTCAAAAGGTCTTTTTAAATTTGTTAGACCAAAACTAAAACAAAGTCATTCTTTTCTCTCAGCAAAATGTAAAACAAATATATATGCAGATTTGGCCTTAAGCATACACATTAAAATTAAGAAGTTCATAAGCTTGTGCAGGGTAAACAAGAAACAACCACATTATCAAGTAAAGGGAAGGTGTGTGCAGACTAACAAATCACAGAAGAAGACAAGGAGAAAAGATGATAGAAGACAAGATGATATTTTTTGTTTTGTTTTGAGTATAAGCTGTAAAGGGGAACTGAGCAGCCGCAGCAAATTGGTTGAAAGAGAGGCAGGGCATGTGAAATCTCCGGCTCTCAGGGTGGATTGATGGCACAGCAGGGAACCCTGAGGCAGCTCAGGTTCACCTCTGTGATACTTGACTGTTACAGGTCAGGGGCAGAAGGAATAAGCAGAGTGCCAACTGAAGTTGATTCAGGTACAGTGTCATACCATTCCTCCAGGTGCTCATGGGTAGATCTGCCTGCAGGGTCAGGGCAGCAGAAGAGCATGGTTAACACGACCTTGACCTCAAAAAGAATCATTTTCCCCATCATGACTGTCCAAACATGTGACATCACTTGCCTGCCTGCACTCACTTTAATAACGTTTGTATTCAATTTCTCCAAAAAGCTTGTGCTGCATAATGCAAATATTTAATAGCCACACAACTGCACTAACTCTACTTACTGATTATGCTGTGGTTGCACACATATATTTACTCTAATGAAAGACTTGCTCGCTACCGTATGGTCTGTTTGTAAGCAGAGAGCTGTCAAGTCAGGAAAATTTAGGAGATAATGAGATAAACACTAGTCTTTTGGAGCCACAGTGCAATCGTTTGGCTGCAGGACATTGATTATGCTGCATGTTTGTTTAGACCTGACTTTGCTTTTTGAAGATGTTTGTACTGTTTGGACATAAGGGTGGGAGGATAAAGATTGAATTTTCATTGTGGGTTGAAATAACCCATTGGGGTGAAACAATCCACCAACAATCCCATTTGATGGTCCTAACTCCCTATTTGCACTATTGTATCCTGTATATTTGCATTTGAACATTTTTAATGGTGTGTTTTGTTATGTGTTTGTATGAACCTTTTAGTGTTTGAGCGAAGCCAAAGACAAATTTCCACTGAGATGGACAAATAAATCTATCCAATCTAATCTAATTGTATCTAATCTAATCGATTCCAATAAACACCAGTGTTTAAATAAGTAATTCTCATCATATGTTTGTGTTGCTGTATCTCAGAGTACAGAGATGAATACACACACATTACCTGTCATCTTGTCCCAGAATGAGCATTTTGGTTTTGCAGAATTCTCTGGGACTACACATTGATGGAGTTAATCTGTTCTGTTTTAATCTGGCTCATGGATATTAGGACCAGCCTCTGCGGCCCCAGTCCCATCACCTCTGACCCTTTCTGTAATCTGCCTCTTCCATCAGCTCATTAAACCCAGGGAGTTCACACCTCTTGCCATGTTGGTCCCAGCTGTGTCTTCCCAGTGCCCGGGCCAGCCTAGGGTGTCAGGAAAGGCTGCCGGCTTCACAGACCCGAGGCAGGCCCGGGCCTCTGATCTCTGCTGAAAATACTATAAATCACAGAGTAGAGGTGATGGTCCTAAGTGCTCATTAAAGTAGGCAATAATAAATGTGGAGAGAATGAAAGGCTCTATCTACCTGTCAGCCTGCACTGGTTAATGAGAGGAGCCTGTTGGACTTTACTAATGACCGATGATTAGGGAAAGGGTAGATGGAGTGTTAACAAACATTTAACTGCAGAGCAGCGCTCATAAATGTTTCACAGCGACAATAGGCACCACTGTGCTTCCTTTGACTGCATAAAAGTACCTTGTGTGATGCATTCATATTCAGCTCGATTTAGCTCAAGATTGGAACATCATGTCTGATTCATCAGAGCTTGTACAGTGTTTATGCTCTTAAATGTCACAGTGAACCACAGTAGTTTTAGTAGGATTTTGGCTTTGTTTGGTGGACTTTGACAGACATTCGCTAATGGACAAGCTAGTCTCTCTATTCATCAGCCTGACAAATAAATCTCCTTATGTTCATTTTCATACCAAAGAAGGTGCTGGCTGTAAAATGTCTTTGTAGGCTGAGTTATACAGTGAAAAGCTCTGATGCAGCCTCAGTGAAAACTGAGGTCATAGCCCCGCTAATGCAATTCACTTGTTTTTCTTCTCTTCTGGGGGCCTGACATCCACACTAAGTTTGTATTTTTGACTGCTGTTTTAAAAAGCCTTCACAAAATCATACACCAAAGTAGTTCTAGAATGTTTTGTTGATTAATTGACATGTTGATTGAGAGAAATCAACAACATTTTTGAAAGCAGATTAATCATTTAAGTATTCTTTAAAAGGGACAATTCAAATAAAAAAAAAAACATTCTCTCACGTTTAGCACTATTTATCAAACTAAATTGTTTTTGGTGTGACTTGCCAAGTATAAAAGCCTGCAGAAGGAATCGTGCATCTACTCATGGATAAGAAATTCATGATGGTGACCATGCAAGATGTCAGCATTAATGAAACCCTGCTGCTTTTCCCTCTCCTCCTCAGCTGTAATGTTAGCAAGCTCAGTGGTGCTTAGTAGTAGATGCATGCTTCCTTTTCTGCGGGTGTAGTTAGGCAGAAAGAAAATAGTTCCTACATGAGACTGCTCACAAAAGGGTCTGTGGAGCTCATGATTTCTGGAAAGAGACATTGCTGTTGAGTTTTTCCAGTTTATTTATCTAAAATAAAATTTAGATAAATAAACTGGAAAAACTCAACAGCAGTGTCTCTTTCCAGAAATCATGAGCTCCACAGACCCTTTTGTGAGCAGTCTCATGTAGGAACTATTTTCTTTCTGCCTAACTACACCCGCAGAATTTGTAGAGAAGGCAGACATCATCACAGCTGATGTGTCCAACACTCCACCAAACAAACTACATTAGTAAATAGCACTATAGATAATAGAAAATATATCTATTAATATTATTAATATTATTATTATATTTTATTTATTTATTTTTTTTGCTGCTCCTTTCAACAAATATGACAAACATTTCCTTGTTCCATCTTCTCAAAGGGTTTACTGCTTTTCTCTTTTTCAAAACGTGAATTGAATATATTTATGTTTTGGACAGTTATTTTGAAGACTAAACAATTAATAAATAATGAGTCAAACAATTAATTAATACTGAAAATAATCATTGATTGCTTGCCTGATACAAGCAGAATCTATATAAACAACTATGTAAACATTAGTGTGAATGGAAAACTTTCCACATGCCTTTTAAAATATTAAATCTGCATCAGAGTAAAAATGTCCACCGACAGCTACATGTCTGTCAGAGATCAGAAACACGACACGTAACCAAACAAACATGCTCATATTCATTATGTGGACTGCCCAGCTGCAGGAAAGCTAATATTGGGTTTGGTGGTTTGGGTGGCGCGGTGTGGATTAGGAAGCAGCGTAGGTGTGAAAGAGCTCTCTTCAGACTCTTATCGCACTGCAGACTAACCCCGTGCTGCAGGCTGACCTTCAGAGGCGACCTTTAGAGTCGACCCAAAGACTGCTTTCACCAGGAAGCCAGGTGGAACACAACATATCTAAGGTACAGTCTATGTTGTCCTGAATCCCTACATTCACATGCATACATGATTTATTTGCATTTTATGCTGTGGAATCTGATGTGTTTCTCCCTTTTTGATAACCAAGATTTAATATTGCAAAGCAAAATAAAAAATCAAAACATAGGACTGAACACATCTTAAGGGGGATTTGTGTTCAAAACAAGTGACATTTTGTTGCCGTCCAGTCTCTGACAATAAAATATATACCCTCAGTGCAGCTACACATTAGCTCACATCAGCTCACATCATCATCCAGCTTTTAAGTCCTTCTCTTGTTTTGTGAAAACATCAACTCAGTTTCTTGAAAAAGAAACACAAGTAGAGAAAGGGGAGCAGAGAAAGAAAGAAAAAGAGAAGTGCTGGCCTGACTGGATTAGGAGAGGGCCTGTTTTTCCTCTCCATGTCAATGCACTCCTGCGCCACGATAGATAGATAGTGACGGCCTGCCAGTTGGTTTTCATTACATCCTTTGCACTTCAGACCTACTCAGAAAAACAGCATCCCTCCCTTCCTCCTGCCCCCTCTCAACTGAACATACTTTTCCCTCTGAAGGAAAGGTACAAAATTGTTCCTGAAAGTGAAAAAAAAAATTGCCAGAGGGGACTTTCTTCAATGTATTTTTCTAATATCCTCTTCAGACTTGAAGTCTCCCCCTGCGTGCCTTTTTTCTTTTAAGTAAAACCCTGTCATCTACCCCATGGGGGCTACGCTGGAATGCTACTTCAATATGAGTTCTGTACCTTTGCATTCTCTGTAATGCATGCCTATGTGTGTCCAAATTGGTCTCCAAGCAGGGGGAGAGAGGAAGGCAGGGGGGGAAGCAAGGAATTTTTTAGTTGGGGATATGGGAACAAGGTGGAACTGTGCTTTGTTTGTTGCCCTCTGCGCATACCAATGCAAAATTGAACAGCAATAAAATAAGGTACAGATGTGCATTACTGGCTAAGACTTCAATTGTCCGCAACCTGGGTGGAGGCCTGGTCATATTGTGTTAAAGGTGGATGATCTGAGTCTCTCTCTCTCCCCAGCTCTCCCTTCTAAAGGCTTGTTATCTCTCCAACATGCTGTGCTGCCTTGATGCCAGCATAGCGCACCGATAACCACAACCAGAACATCTCCCCTCATCGGTCTGCTCACCCTGTTCGGCTCAAGTCACGCCATGCTATACCTACGGGAGCGCCCGGCTTCAAAGAGCGCAAAACTCTAACACGCAACAGAGCAGCAGGCTGATTTTTAGCGGATAAGACAACTGTTGTCTGTTCTTTGAGAAGTATTGCCCTTTGACCCTTTGGCTTTAACTTTGACAAACTGAACTAACTGTTCATTATTTCGATCAATCAGAAATTCCTTCCTGTGTGTGCCTCCTGCTTTAAATCACTTGGCATTATAGCTGCTTGTCTCTGCATGGTCAGAACTGCAGGAAAATCAAAAACATGCAACATAATGTGGAAGAAACACACAGAATTTTCAACCGAGTAAGTGGCGCAGCAAATATGTCATGCAGAGACGTAATGCTGGAAACAAATCTCAAATCAAAATTAAACATAGGCGTTGGAGACATTGTTGTATGGATCTGATGAACACACCTACTGTAGTCATGAAAAACGTCCTGCCAAACTGCGCTGCCGCTCTTCATTTTTGGTGGCAGTTGTCCAGGCTCAGACTGAAAGGTTTTCAGCTGGCGGTGCCTTATTGTCAATAAAACCTTTGCCATCACAATATCCTTACATCTGTTTTGTTGCATAAGACAATGCAACGCTGTAAATTGACCCATAAATCTCATGAGATGTTCATTAAACAGTCCCTGTTGGCTTTCCAAATGTTCTGATTTGTGTTGCGTGAGAACTACGTGTACATTCACAAGCAACCTTTCTACCTATGACCCCCTGCCAGAACTGTAAATGCAGATCCCAACAAGATGAAACCACAAACTCAATCTGTATAATATTTCATTAGAAATTAGGAATTAAGCCTCATTCCCACTGTCCAAACAAAAGGCATTCACACTCAGGTCAAATGACTCTGCAGTAGTCTTAGGTTTTTACCGCCTCTGGCTACGATCGACATGGGAGCAGAACACCTCGGTAAACATGCTAATTTAATTTTCTTAACCAGCGAGATGCAGTGATGAGCCATCAGTAATTACCCTCCATCTACACCAAAGCAGCGCTCAAACATTAATCGAAATTTGTCTGCACTGAGTTTGAAAGAGGGACTGAATAAGTGAAGTGAAGAAATCACTTGAAGGTTTTCAAAGAACTCTGTTCCTGCTGCTGTCTACTGTTTACCTGTTCTCCTGACTGTCTGTGATGTCACATGGACACACAAACAAAACAACCCCTCCACACACACACACGCCAGCTGACAAAAGGCAGACTTGGTCTCCAGTGGTGAGTTTACTGGCAGTGGGGATACAGTCAATCTCCCATATTTTGCAGGTTAGCATGTGCTAATTTTGGTAGGAAAGGGGTAAACGATATGAAAAAAATCTTGTTGAGATCTATTATATCGGGCCTAATTTATGCTACTGATGATTCGAGTTTGTGCTCAACTTGGTCCAGGTCAGTTCACAAAAAGAATTGTTATTCCCACTTTTCACTGCATATTGGCTGGTGATGTCATTTTTGTTTCTCTTTATTCTTATCTGTTTGTGTTTGTTGTCATTGTGTATGAAAACACATGTCAGAAAAAGAAAGGGAAAACCGGGGAAGGGGAAAACCAGAACACTGTCTAAATGGCCATTTACTCTGCAGCTTTAGCCAAGCAGAGGAGGGATAGTATGGGAACTGTTTTCAGCTCCAAAACCTGCAGATTTTTCCAGATAGCATATCTGCCTCTTTAACCCTGCCAGACAGGGTTTGTATGGGACCCAGACCCTTCAGAAAGCATCAGTCTGTTGATGCAAAGCAGAGCAATTACTATTCCAGCCCAAATTACCGAACTCATTGCCTCTCCAAGCTGAGGCTTCAGTGGGTTTGACTCTGCATCACAAGACTATATGTATGCACTCAACTCTTATCAGCTGTAGCAGAGAAGCGGAAGATAGGGATAAAGAGCTACAGAGCTACCAGCACGGGAAACAGGATCCCTGAAATGACACACAGACAAGTAATCCCTGCACTAATCACACTAATTAGTTCACTCAAAGGGGGAGTTAAGTCTGAATATCAGCCTTGAGGCATCCTTTTCCTTTTATCTTGAGTAGATAGCTCTGGTGTTGAATAAAAAGAAGTACCTGAACTAGACTTTAAAATTTAGGGCTTAGAACTTTACATTAGAATTAAAATTTTCTTAAGTGAGCAGTATGCGATAAGTCTAATTTCTTTGAATCAGCGGTCAAAAAATTTAAGAGCCCCACAAAAATCTGTCAGAAGCCGTATACCATATTTGAGCCTGGTAATGAACAGCCTATTCCATGTAAATTAGGACAAAATGAGCGTTCATTAATATGTTTGCTATTGCTCCTATGATGGCTACTTTGCACTGGATTATTTATGATTTTCTGGTTCTTTAACTTTGTAGTGTTAGTGGTGACAGTAAATGAATCAATCCATGCACGATTAAATTCTCAGTTTTCCTCCAAGATGGATTTTAATTCCGTAGCTAGCTATGCCATGGAGACTCAATACCACTCCCCACCCCCCAGTTGAAGGTTCAGGACTGTTCAAGTGTCATGCTGTTGACATTTAACTTAATGCACATTTTAGCTAAAATTTTGCAACTTTTAAAAAATGTGGTGTAAAGGCTACACATTTTTTACAGTTGGAGACTTTAGAATCACTTTAGGCCTACAACAAAGAAAATTAAATAGGCCAAAAATATATATATTATATAACATACATTACACACATTTAAATACCATAATTTCCTTCTCTTTTTTTTGTCAAAGCCACAGGGAGCTGCTAGAGAGGGGCTAAAGAGCCACATGTGGTTGCCTATCCCTGCTTTAGATGTGCACTGGGACTTCTTCAATTGTGACTTGAACTGCACAAAGCCAAAACCCTTTACCTTTGTTGGAGCAAATAAACCTTTTTTTGCTGGTAGTTTCTTTTTTTTTCCTTAAAAATAATAATAAATTCTAGTAGTTTTAGCTCTTCATTTTCTGTTTAAATAACTGCCATTAGCAGCTTAAAGAGGCCTTATGAAAACACAAAGGCTGACTGTTCTTCCAGCTGCCAAGGATACACATAAAAATGTGCATATTGAAATTATTATAGATAATATGAATGTCAATCAGTTTGAAAAAAAAAATGAATTCATATAAAAAGCAGTAGCTTTATGTGCATTTTGTGATCCATTGTCAAGGGGTAGTAAAGCTTTGACCCCATGACACAATGTTTAGTTTGTCAATAGTAGTGAAGTGAGTTCAAGCATGGTCAGTGAGCACCCATAATAAACTTTAGATTCAAACGTAGTTTATAGGGGGAAGCACTTATGGTCATCTTTGATGTAAGGAAGCCGAAATGAGCAGTGCTAAGTGTGCATCTGTCTTTGCGAGTCACCCAAGCAAATGGTTTGTGTGTGAACCTGTGGGCCCCTGGTTCAGCAGGTTGTGTGTAAGAGCTGCTGGTGCTGTGAGACCATCCCGCGGTGTGAGAGCGAGGACCTGGAATCATCCGAACCCCCTGCTGCAGCTCCAACATCTGCTCTCCTGCCAGAACCAATCACAGGGAAGAGCTCAGAGCCGTGACAAATCTGCCTGCGCGGTGATCTTTTCAGGGGATCCTGGTGCAGGGGCTGGAACAAAAGCCAACCCCCACCGCCTTGAAACTCTCCTGCTGCATCCACCCTCTCCATCCTCCCCACAGCCGCCTGGCTTTGATATCTTAGACCCCTGCGTGGAGGAATAGCCTCCCCTGTTCATACCCTCACACACACCCCACCTCCATACAAATAATCCCATGGATCATGACAGAAAAATGACGTGGGTTTTAGTATCCTTAGCTCAGTTGACATACGTCTACATTGCCCTTTGAAAGGTTGTTTGTATCCTTTCTTTCATTACCTTTCACAGGATAAATTGGGATATTCCCATGCTGGAATTTGAGGGCCTCGCCTGGTGAGACACAGCTCATCTGCAACCTCAGTGCTCAACTGTCTATCTCGTTACTCATCTCTTATCTAGACATTCTCACTCTAAGCTGAGATAAACTCTGACAGCCTGAGGATACACAGGCGTCATGCAAGCAGATAGACATAGCAACAGCAGTTTTCCAATATGAGATAATCAGACCACAGACATTTAACTCATGCATAATAAATCTGAGTCTTTAAGCTCATGAGTTGTTTTGGAGGTCAGCGTTACATTTAATTTGTGGAAACACACAAGACTGAACTAGGCGGCTCGGGAAGAACAATCCAGACAGTGAATCCTCCAGCCAGCCCATCTCAGCAGGCTAATGACATGGCTCTCTGTGAACATCTGAGGAATTGGCAGACACGCAAAGGAAGGATTGGGTTCACTGAGTGAAGTGCAGAAGGTAATTATGGGATGGAGTAATGGAGGGACAGACAGAAGACACTGGGAGCACATCGAAGTATGTGGCAAAGGGCCCGTTGACACAATGGGTACCCGCACAGGGATGACATTCACTACATCCAGATGATAGGCCGTGACCAGCTAGGATTACGCCGTGCTGAAATATGTCCGCACATTTGCCTCTCTGGGCTCATATGATCGCATTGTTTCTCAGGGAAACTTCAAACAATCAAAAGTTGAGTTGACTCTGCCAAACACTGACACATTATAGCATATAAATCATGCTCCATAGATATATGATACCTCCACTTGTCTCCTGCTGAATATCACATAGTTTTGTCTTGGTGAGAGAACCTGTGCCAGTTTTAGAGGGTGAGGTATTGATTGTTGCTCTGGGGAAGGGTGAAACTCCTTCAGGTCTTATTTGATGTCTGCAAACTGAGAAGAGGCCAGACTTCATCAGAGGCCTGTACTACAAAGCAGGATTTGGGGTTAGCTATGTAACTTCAGTGTTAACTCTGGGTTTTTCAGTACTACAAAGCTGGCTCTCTTTTTACCAGGAAAATCACAGTGGTGACTCATGGTTAATCCTTTGAAACATGAGCAAATTAGCTTGATTTTTTTCAATAACATTGGAAGTAGGCAATGAGCAATGAAAGAAGAAATGACTCAAAATCAACGAGAAATTAGCAAAATGTATAAGGTAATACCCTGAAAAAAGAAAACATGGAAATGACCTGAGTCTTTCCCTAACTTTCTTCTTTTTTCCCCTAGACATTTCCCCTAGCTTTTTTAAAATAATTTTTATTTTTTTAAATCTACTAATTCATCTGACAGGTTGCTCATTGCCTTTTCTCCCCATGTTTAAAAAAACAACAACAAAAAAACAGTTTGGTCATGATTCAAAGGTTTTAATACTTGTGAAAGGTGTCTGAATTCAACATAAGGAAAACTATGTCGCTCAAGGTTTTACAGTGTTTACTTTCAGGAAATCAGATCACAACCTGTCAAAACCTCGACCACTGACTTATCAGATCACTGGAAAAAAAACTGTCCGGCATGAGGGGAGTGATGGATAAAAAGTGTTTATACTATTTTTATGGGGTTAGCAGAATCATGTTATTGTTTCCAGGTTTTCTTTGTCTTTTTCCACTGGTATTAAAACAGAGATTCTGACTAACAGAGAGATGTTTAGGATACTACAAACATGATAGAGATTTTAGCTGCATTTTTATTGTCGAAAGTTTATTTTATCGCCAAAGTGATGTCTGACAGTGTGGCTGATTTTACTCTCTGATTCATCACTGCAGCTCACAATACCAGGAGTCACCTATGTGATGAGAACTGATAATAAAAACGAAACATTATTTTCATTACAAAAATTATCCACACTGTTACTTGGCTCCCATTGTTATGAATGCAACATTTCAGTCAGAGATACCTCATGAGTCACTAACTATTTTTCTACTGTTTACTTCTGTAGCAGAAAAAGTCTGGCATTACTTTAAGTGTTTTACGGTTAAAAGTTAGGGGCTGTTTACACAGCAACAGTTCTTGCATGAAATGTTAAACTTTTGTAGCGGTTTGGCTTTTTGTTCAAATAATAGTGGCGTTTTGGGGGCCTGAAAACGCAAACTTTTAAAACCAGGTTCCTGAGTGTAATCTTTTGAAAACACAACGCTTTCTGTTGCTGTGTAAACTGGCAATGAGCACATCCTGTGAGAACGATAAAGTCACAGCCATACTTTGCACAAACGCTTGGTGTTTTTTCTATGGTGTGTCATTACAAAGTTATACCATCAGCTACTGGCCTGGCATGCACACTACAGCGTTTTTGGTTGTTTTCGCAAATCTGTGTACACAAGGATCAATTTCTATTGTTTAAATTGTTTCTCACCAATGTATATGACTTTTTGCTGCCCTGTAAATAGAACATTACCAAGGGTAAAAAGTATTACGGTTTTGTGTCATATCAGATGACATACTTCATGTTTCTGATGATCAGTCAGTCATTTTCTGTAACCGCTTGTCCTCGTAAGGGTCGCAGGGGGGCTGGAGCCAATCCCAGCTGTCATTGGGCGGAAGGCGGGGTACACCCTGGACAGTTCGCCAGACTATCACAGGGCTGACACATATAGACAGACAACCATACACGCTCACAGTCACACCTAAGGGCAATTTAGAGTCACCAATCAACCTGAGCTGCATGTCTTTGGACTGTGGGAGGAAGCCATTTCTGATGATGTCGCTCATAAATTAACACCCTGAGTTAGCTGATAACAAGCTTCGTAGTATCAGTTATACAGACAGCCAGTGTTAAGGCTAGTAAAGCCAGATAACTAAAGGATACCCTGGGAATGTGTAACTGGCTTTGTAGTACAGGCATTAGGTAAATTAAGCTGAATCTTGCTTGATGACAGTCCTCTGATTGAATCATAAGAAAACTAAGAGTGCAGGATTTCTGGTTTATCGTACTTGGTTTGATCTCAAAAAGCATTTCTCTTGTGATCAAAGAAGGAGGGTGTTCGAGCTTTCAAGGCTCTGGTTTCAGAGCAGATGTGCCTGGGTATCGGGGATCACCTGGGGAAGCCTTGGCCTCCTGGCAGGACCAGCTGCCTTCCTAAAACAGGTGCCTAATGGCAATAAAATCAGGTTCGGCCAGTTCATCATAACTACTTGAATTTGTGCATTAGTCAATCCTCTCCCTTTCATCTTCTTGGCTGTCAGCTCTTATTTATCTAATTGGTGTTACTGGTGAAGAGGCACTGACCTGCCGCCCTTCACCCCTTCCTCAGCCTCCCTCCCTCCTCCTCCAGGAGGCCCTGCCCCAGTCTCTCACCAACACATCAGACCTCATGTCTCCAGCTCCATACATGTAAGCCCACTACTTTTATGCACCTCTGCACATTGAACTCTGTTTAACCCCTGGTGGTGATGAGCCTCTGACAGATCAGACCTGGCTGACCGTCTCACTGCTGAGACTGAAGGGGCCACAGATCTGGCCCTCAGGCCATGCTCAGTATGAAAATATAATACAACAGAAACCAAGAAGTCCAGTTTAAAGGCTCAGATGCCAAGACATTTCAGCAGTCTATCGCTGCTTTGAATTTTACAACTGTGAGAAGGTATCAAGGCAGAAGTGACATGCTCATATGTCTCAGCAAACAAATTAACACAATACCTCAAAGTGCAAGTTATAATGTATTTTGCCTGGTATGTGCATTTGATTTGCCACCCCATCGCTCAAACGTTGAGATAGGATTAGCCCCATTGGTGAACTCTGTAAATTACTCACATCAGGCCTAATTAACAAACAGTGGGTATGCACAAATCTGTGCTCATAAACATTTGTGTTCAAATTCATCAGTATTATTCTTACCTGAATTTGTTTGCACCAATAAATTCTGAACTACCTCAGCCCATATGTATGCACAAATGGCTATCTTATCTTATTATTAGTAGATCTGACCAAGCAATCTGATTGGTCAACAAGACAATTAGAATGAAATCAAAATCAACTTCCTCATCACTAAAAATATTACTACACCATTTCCATGGTAACATTGCAATTGCAAACGCTGGAGCAAAAGAAACAAGGCAACAAAAATGCTAAAAAAAAAAAAAAAAAACAGGTTGTTTTGTTGATGACCTATATGGTGGACTTAATTTTTGACAAACAGTTGGAGGGATATCAGAAAAATGTTTTGGGTTTTTTTGTAAATTACACAACAAGCTCATATACAGCAGCTTATTTTTTCCAGCCTGGAAGAACAAATTCTCATAAATATTACATAAATATTACCATGGTAAGCCATTATCCAAATTTGATCAATTTATAGTAACAACACCCAGACATGTCACTGTAATATCTGACACTTTCCTTCTTAGTAATTTATACATTTATAGTCCATATCAAACAAATACAGCTAATATGATGAAAAGTAACTGCCAGCTCAGTAATGGTGTAAACTATAAAGTGACACAAAGATGACAAAGATGAGCATAAACCACCATAGGCTGAACAGACACATTATGAACACAGACAGAAAGTGACATTTGCGTTTTGGAACATGAAACAGCAAACTTAACTGGAAACTAAAAACTGCTCATTCCAGCACAATGGGAAACATAGGCTAAGTGATTGTGACAACAATCAAACTTTTTTTATGAAAGGCTTAACACCATCAAATATGAACTGAAGCAGAATATTTCTTGAGATAAACATATGTTGTGAATTATGGGAAAGGTTACATCGAGCTTTTTTGTGTTAGTTTTGATTTTTGGACTTCAACTTGCTCTTGAGTAATTGGAAAAGTTTGGCATCCTCTGGCATATTCTTCATCAGCTGTTCCAATGACACTCAAGCAAGATTTGTGGCACTGTCCACAAATGACACCCTCCAGTGCAATATTGCTTAAATACACACCATATAATTAAATGTATAACCTATTTAACTGTAGTCATTAAAAAAGGCCTTTGGTAGACAACTGTTTTTAGAACCCATGATTAAGCTACTAAGGCATTTGCCACATGCACTGGGCCTAGATAACTATGAAACTGAAGCACTTTCATCCTTGTCAATTACTGTCATAATTAAAACATTCATTTGAGTGTCCCAATTCTAGTTTGCAGTGTAGTATATGTGTAGTGTAGAATGTGACTATTGAAATGTAACAATTTTAGTTTTCATTGTTTTTATTAACTTGTTCTTTGATGATCAGCTATTCCAACCAATTTCTCTGCCATACATCTGCACATTTGTAAAGAGTAAAGAAATTCTGATTTACCTCCAAGCAGGTGTTAAGATGGCATATCTATCAGTGCTGGAGGTTGTTGCAGTCTGTGCCTTCAGGAGGGAGTGCATCTTCAGAGACTAAAGTAACATGTTTGAACAGAAAATCAAACAGCTTATCAACCATTTCTGACTGCCAAGACATTCACTTTAGTGTGTAGAAACACCTTCACTGATTTCTTCTTGATACACCTCTAGGCAAACATATTTCTGTGTATAGAGAAATGGGGGCTTGGCAGTGTGCTGATTGCAAATAGAGGGCAGGTCTGTCAGTTTAGAATGAATCTGATTTACTGAGTGCGCACCATTTCCACACAGGCATACGCCTGTGGTGTTCTGAGCAGGTGGAGTCTGCACACCATTTGACAGGTATTGCAGAGAGGGGCAATTGCGTCATTGCGACTACATGGCCCATACAAACACAAACAAGTGAAGGGAGCTTGATGTCACAGAGAATGGATGATGGTATTCAAGCTTACATAAAATTATGTTGTGAAAATCACTGTTCATGTAAGTAATTATTTATCAACTAGGCAAGTTAACATGGTTTTTGTCTTGTAGACTGACATTGTTGTTTGTTTTAGGAGCTGGCAGTTACATGGTTCTTGTCGTTGCCTGACAGATTACACTTGATTTAAAGAGCTCTCTAAGCCCTTGTTGAGCGGTGCATGGGTGTATTAAAATGGAGCACAGCCAGCAAGGTGGTGAGAACAAAATTGGTTTGCATATGTCATGAATCAGATTGTAATTTTGTGTCCACTCTTTGTGTGTAAAGGAAGAACATTTCTGGGCATTTATTAATAAATGAGGCCTGTTGTGTTCCAAACACTGCCTTAGTTGAAATGATATTTTTTACCTGTTATCAAGCAACATGTTGTAGCTTTGAAGATTAATAGATATTTCTGTGATCTCAGAGGTGCTGAGGTTACAGATGGGGTTTGACATTTTCTGTAAGAATATTCTGTGGCGGCACAGAAACATTCAAAAGGCTACTTTTTGACATGTTGTTGTCAGTTCTAAACACAGCCATACATTTCACCCATGCATTAGCCACAATGCAGTGACTTGTGACACTTAAGAGAAAGAAATCCAAATGTAGTGAGACTTACAAATTATAAAGACAAGCGCACAGGCAGGAAGTGTGTAAGGCTGACAGGAAGAGAGGCCTGATTTTACTGCGCCAGCGCTAAGAGGGATTTTTCAAAATCGAGAAAGCAGAGAGGACAAGAGGAGGGGGGAGGAGCTGAGTCGACTGCCTGAGAAACGAAAACTGGCTCACTGAAAGAGTTTCAGTCAGGAAGGCACAGTGGCTGGTGGGTAATTTATAGCACAGAAAGGCTTGTAGGGTGAAAAACATTATTTTAGCGGCCCCCACATCCTAATAGAAGCCAGATGTGGAGGGATTAACAAAGACCATTCCCCCCTTCTCTTTCTCCCTTACTCTGCCTCTCTGACCCTCCCCCCTTTTCTCCCTCCCTCCTCTCTAACTGGAGTCCCTGCTGTCTCATTTTCCTCCACTCTCTCTTTCATACTCAATCTCGGGCTTTCCTCCGCTACTCCTGCATATTTTTCCTTGAGAGTGCGAGATGCACTGGGAATATGAGAGCAGTCAACACTCTGGTTTTTGAGGTGAGACTTAGGAAAGCATCACTGAGCCTTTCCAAACAGATCTTCTGTTTATCCCCGCTCCGGCTCGTGTGCAAACAGGAGCTTTGTGGTCAGTGATGTCACTTTACTCCAGGTGCTGCCAGGCCGCACGTCAGGCAGCAACAAAACAGCCTGGCATCACTTTACCTAATGCTATCAGGACATAATTTGTTTCCTTTTACACTGAGCTCTCCAGGCCACTAGAAAGGCATGATTAAACAGTAGAGAGATACTGTTGTAATGTGGTGCCAGAATCTTCAAAAGCTCTTCAAAGTTGTGAGCTTGTGGCAGCATCACAAAAGCCAAAATGCCATTACCTGGCCAAGCTTTGAAGGCCGACAAAGCCACTGCACAGCAGACATGCCGAAAGGTACATCGAGTGGGCAAACCAACTGCAGCGCCAAAAGACAGTTAGATGAGAAAGCAGGACAGATGTTTCAAGTCAGTTTGTGCATTAATCACTAAAATGTGTTGAGCGAGAGAGCTGCCAATGAAAAGGTCCTGCGTTCCTTCCAGCAGAATGATATCGCTTCCAAAGTCAACACATTATGTAAATTGAATAAGATCATTTTCGCTCTTCCCTTAACACTTACATCATCAACTGGGAATAAAAGCTTAATGTTGCAACCGGCGTTGCAGCCTCAGAAGACCTCTGCTGCTGGGATGAAGGGCGCCGAGTCAGGGCAGGTGCTTCTGGGAAAGTTTGAGGTGAAGTTTGCTTTGTTGCAGCTTTTAATTTGTGAGCAATTCACTCGATGTTTTTAGGACTTTGTGTGTGTGTGTGTGTGTGTGTGTGCGCGCGTGTGTATAATCATGTATGTGTCTGTCTCTTGGTTGTAAAGTATAGTAGTTTGTGTATGTATAGGTATGTGCTGGTGTGTTTATGCTTAAATTTGTTGTCTGTGTATGTATTTGTAAGAACAAGTGTGTATATTTATGTAAATAGTAGTGCACTTCTGTCTGTATGTGTGTGTGTGTGTGTGTGTGTGTGTGTGTGTGTGTGTGTGTGTGTGTGTGTGTGTGTGTGTGTTTGTGTGAAAGCAGCAGGGGCAGGAGCTCAGAGAATGACAGCGTGTCTGTGGCGGGCAGAAACTCGAACCCTCTGATCTCGTCTCGGAGTCTCCTGCCTCCCAGCTGTCACTGTGCCTCTGGCATCCTACTCGGCCTCTTGCCCCCCGCCCGCTCCCTTTGAAGACGGCTACCCAGGAAATTGAAAGCTGTTTTCAAAGAAAGACAAGAGAGGAGAGACGAGCACAGACACTGCAAAAAAGGAGTTTGTGTGAAAAGAAGGTGATGGAGAGGTTTTAGGTTAAAAAGGGTTAGAGATGTTCTTTAGTGAAGTGAATCTATCCTTACAATGTCATCTGTGACATTACTGTCTCCTCTGACCTCAATATGCATTTGCTGTGACATTTCATCTCATTTATTTGAAAGCCTTTTTTGTTACTTTATTTTAAGCTGGCAAAGTTAATTTTAACTTCAAGCAAGTGAAGCTGAATTCTTAAAAGGTCCACAAATTCCAACAAAGACACATTGCACTACTACTTAAATTACACTTAGATTTGACTGTCAGGTATAACATAGAGAGAGGTAGGTGCATATTTCCGGTGGGACATAGTAGACGTCCAATCCTCAAAACATGCACATTTTTCCCCTCTAAAAACCCCTTTGGGGTAGATTAAGTCAGATGGTCCAAAACCCAGCACCTATTGATTATCTAGCACTGACAAAGTTGTGTGATGTTGTATGTTGACTGTCATCGTAAGTAGTGATACTGAGATTGTTGAATCTCAGATGCTGAGATCGCTACTGGTTATTACTTTGGTTTAAAAAAAAAAAAATAAATAAATTTTTAAAAAAAGGACTTTTATTTTGACAAATTTAAGACATTTATACCATAAATTGAAATGGAAAAGTCAAACATTTGGAGATAAAAATGAACTAAAATGCAGAAAATCATGTGTTTGATGCTCAAAATTTTCTTGCAGAGAATCCCCAAACCTCACGTTTATGTGTGTTCCCGAATCCTACACTCTTAATATTAGATGTATATACTTTATGAGTTTGGCGATGCATAAGCAAGTTTAAAAAGTACAGAACAGTATCATGTCAATGCACAACATTGGTACAGGAAAAGTAATATTGAAAATGACAAAGTAAAGGATGCCAAATGTAAGAAAATACTAAGTAGAATGTCTAAAGTTATGATCCAACAGCATTTGTTCCAATAATTGAAAAAACATTAAAAGTAATTGAAATACCAACCCATGGAATACCAATAAAGAAACCAAACATACAAATAACAAATGTCAAACAAAATTAAAAATAAGAAAATGAAAAAAATACATACAAGCATTAGCTAAGCACAAGCATAAGAAATAAAAGCAGTACCCATGAGTAAAAATAAAGTAAAATAGGTTAAGCTGAGTATCAGTAATGAACGTTTAAGCCAGTTGGGACAGAAGAGGCCATGATGTCTGACCACATGTACTCAGTGTTTCTACAACAGATGAATTCGAGCCCTCTGACCTGACGTCCTGTTCTCTCTAAAGCCTTCAGGACTCCCACGGAGGAAATCTCTCTTACAGTAGAGTTCCATTCAAACTTTCGTTCCTCACGTCTCCAAGACAATATAGGAGTGTGCCAGAGCGCCGGGGTTCCAGTAGTTTCTGCTGAGGTTTACACTGAAATAACATTTTGATGATCCATGTCTCAGAGGACAGGAGCCAGGCAGAGGGCAGATGGTTGTGTGGTTTGGCCCAACAGCGGACAGCTCCAAAGACAGGCAAACAAACAGTGACAGACAGGTGGGCGTCACACGGGTGTGGAGCAGCCAGGATGGCAGTCAGATGGAAAGCAGCAGCAGAGGATTCAGATTGGCATGTTGGCACGAAGGGTTAGACCGCCGGGCGAGTCTCCTGGCCAACAATAATGTCTGCCTCATTAGATGTGGACCACGAGACTGACCAGTTGTTCCAGAGGGGAGAGAGCTTGTGAGGCGCTCGTGGTCAGGACTGTAAAGTTTATAAACGCAACAGATGGGTTAACACACTGTTAAATAACAAGGGAGAGCATTTGGTTACTTTTTATGGTAATGGATAACTCAGTGAGGTATTCCTTCAAGCTCTGTGAGTGTCTTTGTTACTTCCCCCTATTTTTCAGCCCAGTCACCACAGAAAATGTGGGCATTGTACTAGAGCTTTCAGCATTAATACATTAATCGCAATTTGAATAAGGTCCATACATAACACTTTTTGTTCGTTTTTTTCGTTTTTTAAATTGCATTAATGGCTGGCCGACATTCCAGTCTTTAAGAGGCTGTAGCGGGCTGAGTTTTTAAGCCAAAGTGATGATACTGGTATATCAAACCAAAAGACTAGGAATCCAGTGGTACTAATTACGCCATGATATGAAGGGGGCCAAATAATGCCACAAATGTGGCTTAATTTTGCAGATGGAAAAACAGCATGGTCATTTCACAGGGGTCCCTTGACCTCTGACCTCAAGATATCTTTATAGAAATGGGTTCTATGGGTACCAATGAGTCATCCTTTACAGATATGCCTACTTAATGTTAGTCTAATGCAGTTTATTTATTTAATTCCTTATCAACACAATCTAGTAAGATTTGCTTTACCTTGTTAATATTGACTTAAAAACTATTTTAAAATGCAAAATAACTGAATTTAAAACAGGCAATTAATAAATGTAATTTATTCAGATTAATTATTGAAATACTGCAATTAATCGTGATTTTTTTTTAAATGATTCATTTGACAGCCCTACATATTAAACGTTTCTGCAAACCATGGATATATTACATTTATATGTTATTATGTAGCAGATGCATTCAAACTATTTTTCAATAATGCTGTGGTTGGTTATGTTTAGGCACAAAAACGACTTGGGGGGAAAATTGTAGCAGGAAAAGCAGCAATGTCTCTGTAAAAAAAAAAAGAAATACTGCTTTTGGTGTCTAAAAAGCTGCTGGAAAAACAGCAATAGGTGACAACAAAACATCCAAGTTTGATGGCTATTAAGTCATTGGAACCATAGAAATGCCTCACCAAAAAAAGATAACCACTTTTTGTTTTGTAGTATACACATTTCTAATATACATAAATGTCACACTCAGGGGAGACACTGGCGTTGACTTGAATAAAGAAAGATGTAGGCAGCAGATGTTGAGGCAATGCAGAGCAGATGTATTCTGAAACAGGTTTCTTTCACTATTCTTACATGAAAATAGCTGCATGGTTTGAACTCTGCAATGGCAAAAAAAGAAAAAAAAAATTAAAATAAATTAAAAATCAAATTAGTGTGTAGTTACAAGTATAATCAAAAAGTAAAGATACAAACTTATGTGACAGACACATTTTTTCTGCTGGGCAAAAGGACAAAAAAGAGGGGGGAAAAGGAGGAAGGCAGCACAGAGCCTCCCATTAGAGGAAAGTGGCTCCACCTGAGAGAGATTGTTGCTTGCTTGGCAGGAGGAATTGATTTATCCTCTTGCCTCATGTGGGTCAGGTGTTCTTAGGGCAACTGTTGATAGTAATCCTTTCTTAATTTCATGGTGCTTTTTTTCTTTTATTTTCAAAAACTATACTAAATAGACAAGGTGGCATCACTATAAGATTTGCTAATCAAGAGAAAGATCTTAAATATCAAGTTTCACTTTGTACAGATTCAAAGAGGTATTCAATTTACCACTTTTTAGACGAAGACGAAACACTGTGCACAAACTTTTAAACATTACAAACGAGGAAATCTCTTAGAGGAGACAGATGTCAAAATATTTCCACTGCCAGAACCCACGATAAACCAGAATGCAATGCAGCCAGAAAACGTGCTGCATTTCGGGGTGTGACTGTTCATGGAAAGCTTGCTATCTTACTCGTGGTATGCTATTGCTATCAGTTTCCTCACACATGCATGAAACCCACAGCGGAAGTTTAGACCACATTCTCTGGAAGATATCAAAAGGTATTGTGTGGAAATAGGAAACTGGAGAAAGAAAACAAAAAAGTGGATAAACCAAAACAGAAAACATACCATTTTATCAGAGACTTGCATTGCACTGAACATCAAAGACAACAGTGTAAAATGGAGTTCATAGCGAGGCTGTTTTAAAAGCCAACACCCCAAAATAAGTGTGAGTGTAATTTCTTTTCCCTTTTATTCCTATATTTGACATGTTTTTCTCTCTGTCCTTGCAAATTTTCCGACTTGGACTTTGTTATGTTTTCTTGGACTTTTCTCAAACGTTGCACAGTCCATTCATGAGTAGACAAGAGAGCTCCCCTGCACTACAGCGCTCCCCTTTTACAGTTACATTATAGCGCCAGCTGGACCAAAATATTTGCAAGGGTAAACTATTACATGGCTAAATATGAGTAAGGGAAAGCATGGAACCATGTAATTATGGCATAATACAGCCTGAGGGCCTGGAGGGTTAATTCACCCAACTTTAAATGTTAAAAGTCGCGCTATTGCAGATCTCTTCTCCATTCACACTACAGACTTCCACAGCGCCTGCGGATGGGGTAAGCTTTTTTTTCTTCATTAACAGTGAGACATATCATTACTTATAGTAACAGTAGCAGCATGAGTCAGACCTTAAAAAGAATATGAAATCCTCACTGTGTAATTTTCCGGTGTTAGATGGAAGATATTAGATGATATCCTTATAGTTTGCAATTTTGCTAGCAGACTAAACTCAGCCTCCCACAGGCGGTCATGAGTTCACAGCAGCCTCTTATCACCTTCTGATGTCTTTTCTTCTTAAAGCTGCCTCGGTGTCCATGGTAACAGGTATACAATAGTGAACACTGGAGACATACATATGTTCACACACACACACACACACACAGGTTGAGAAAACAGGATATAACCACCTTGAGAATTGTTAACTCACACTACAAAGGAACATGAACAAACACATTCAGTCTGGTGCACTGATTTGAAATCAAGACCACAAAAAGAAATAGAAACATGGATCAAAGAGATCCTAAAATATTAAAGAAATGCACAGTAAGCATTATACTGGCATACTGCATCATGTTGTCAAGGGCATCCAACTTACTGTAAATTACATCAACAAAAGATATCAGCAAAAATAATGTCTTTAGTTCAACATTTGGTGAAATACACTCATCTGTCTTCTTGGCTACATTTATGGCTATATCCAGCACCCAGTAAACTTAGGTTAGCAAAAAGACAGAAAAGGTGTATCCTAGCTCTGATGAAAGGTTACAAAATTTGTGTTCCAGCTTCTCTAAAGCTCACTTATGCACATGATATGTTGTGGTTGTTGAAATCATCCAAAAAAGAAATGTAAAAAAAAAAATACACTATAATGCAGTTCATAGACTGTATAAAATAATGGGCACAGTTACTATGACCTCACTCATTGGTTTGTGAACTGCTGTTTAAGTTATGATGCCTCAAATTTGGCATCACAGCCGTTGTTTTGTTTTGGGGGGGTTTTTCCACCACAAGTGACCATATTTGGACAAGAGGATGAAGTCGTGGAGGGGCGAGGGGTTCATCTGATTCATCTGACTCACAGACTGTGGTGAGGACTCCCAGACAGTCTTTCACAAAAAGCAGCCCCGCCCTGAAATATGCATAACCTGAAGCCTTAATCAAAATGTGAATAGGTAAGTTATATAAAGATTCACTGAGCATACAGTTGTCATGAATGTTTCAATCAGCTATAGAGACTCAAACCGTTTTTGTACCAGGCATCAAACTCTCAGTTTCTGCTGAAAAGTTTGACATTTTAACATAGGAGTTTATGGGGATTGATTCTGTTTTGGTCAGTCCGAAGTGGCCATTAGAGGAACTGCTGTTTTGGCACTTCCACATCGGCTTCATTTTTCAGCGTTGGAGGTTGGTATTTGGTGCAGTTTAATGAGGGTGCCTTTTCTTCACCATGAGGGAAAAAAATGTCATCTTACTCTTTTACTCTGCAGAAAAGCTGAGTAAAAGACAAACAAAATGTTAAACTATTCCTTTGATTTTACATAATGTCGCTGGTTCTATGGCTACAGATATGGAGCAGGTCGTCACATGAACATCTTTATTCTTACATTTAATCATTGTCATTGCCAGCGAAAAGGTATGACAGCGAAATCTTCGACATTACAAAATGCGGTTTTATTCAGGTTAGAAGGGCAGCAAAGTTAAGATTGGCACATGAAATGAGTGATAGTTAGGGGCTATGGGATTTTCCCATGGCCATTGTTTTGTAATGAATTGTAATTATCTTATTATGTGTAATGAATCTCCCATTGAAATACAAAGTCAGTCAGTCAGGAAACAATAAAACACTGAACATGTTTTAACTTTCATCTATCTATCTATCTATCTATTCTGTCTCCATTTACATCTCCTCCTCCACTCCCTAATCAACAGCAATAAGTTTTGTGACCTGCATCCCCAGGTGTGGAGGTGAGGGGTCATAGCTTTATGGTGGAGTGGGTGTGGGTCGGGACCTGCACTCCATGGAATTTGGGTGTCACCATGGCAATCACAATGGAGCAGTGAGAATGACAGGTAGCCCCTGGGGGCTGTAAATAACAGATATGCTCTCATACTTATGGGAAGGGGCAGTGAGGAGTGGGCTAAAAGCCTGGTGTAGCTCAAAACAGGAAATGAGTATAAGAGGGATGGACGGGGAAAACAAAAACAGACAAATGGGAAAAGATAATTGCATTTGAGGAGCAAAGGACTGCCACCAGCTGAAGGGCAGAATCTCATATCCTGCCCTTAAAGCCTCGCAAAAAGTATAAATTCAATGATTTATAGAAACTGTTAACTTGCTCCAGTTCTCTAGTCTGTTTCTAGTGAATTAGGGTTAAAGAAAATGTATAAAGAAAAGAAAAATTGTGCTGTTTTGCACAGTTATAAAACATAGAGGTTAAGTGGACAAAAACATGTCACAGAGGAGAAAAAGAATAATACAAATCTTTAAATAACAGAACTTAAGTTGAAAAAAATGGAAGAAAAAATACAGGGAAAAAATGTTGAACTGGATCACTTGAAAACAGTTTGCAGTCCATGCACATTTTGAAATTTGGATATAAAAACATGCTGCAGGCACATACAAAACATTATAATTCTTGGGAACTGAGATTGAGATTGTAAAAATTGTCCAGATCACTGGAGGCACTGTGAGGAGACACAAGCTTGAGACAGGGCCAGCTTCATCCCAAACACTTTGCTTGTCTGTCTCGTCAAAATGTGGAATGAGGAGCAGAGAGGAGGCAAGTTGTTTAAACGTGTTTGAGAAGCACAAGCAGAGACAGAGGCCAGCAACACTTTGCTTTGGACCGAGCGAGAAGGAGACAGTGGCATGTAATGCAACTCGTTTTTCCTGCAGGCTCCAGAAAATTCCTCTAAGCCAACACACATGTAGGAGCGGTGCCAAGGAGAGGCAGGGGGTACGGAAGGAGGGAGAGTGGTCAACATCAAAACACATGGGCGTATGAGTCCATAGAGGACAGTCATGTACTGTCTGATGTTACTTTTGAGACCTAACTTCCTTGTTCCAGGTAATGATTGTAAAACCTCTCTTTAGGATGTGGAAAACTTAAAGAGAGATTACTACTAAGTAGAGAAATATTTCAGAAAACGTAATCGCACAAATGGAGGTAATTCAGTTCTACTCAGGCACCATTATGTCCACTGGATTTGCAAACCGATTGCTTTATATTAGGCTACATGAATAGTAAAGTTTCCATGTTTTTTCCCCCTTTTTTGCATGCACAATGACTCCTTACAACTGGCTGTGAACCACATATTGATCTGTCCAAACAATCCAAAATAGAGCTGGAAACTGGATACTGCAGCTCTTTCTGCACTCTGTCAGTTGATCCAAGAGAGAATAAAGGACTCAGGTGTATACAAAATAAAGAGAAGGGGAGGAATGGCCCATCTCTCAAGAAGGGGAGGGAGTGGTGAGTCCTTCATCCACCCCCAGGGTAGGTCACAGTCCTGGCCTCTGACCTCTCTCTGAAAGGAGGGAATTTAGGGGAGGGAGAGAGAAACATGTCTGAGCAGAGCAAGTAGCAGAGGAGCCAAGGGAACAAAGACTTGACACAAGCAGTACGCCACACAACATATTTAAAGTAGGTGAAAAAATCAGATCCTCAGTACAGGAAAAATTGTTTGCAATAAAATTTAAATCTAGTGGGAGTCAGATTTTTGTTAGAAATGCAATCATACATACACACAGTTTAATAGGAGCATTTTTTTTAGTCTTAGACAGTTTCTGCAGCCTCTTTCCTGTCTTTTCAAGCAATCATCCAGCCCGTCATCACGTGCATACCTGAGTGATGCTGATCAGAGTCTCACTCTGTGCCGTCCAGCCTTGGAGCCACTTCAGAGGTTTGTTCATCTCTGTTGTTCTTCACTTTTCTTCTTTAATCTGCATTGAAGGGCCCAGGTGACCCCTGACCCCTCATACATCTGTCTCAGAAAGGCATGTGCCTTCCAGATGTGGACATACCTGACTCCCAGACTGAAAAAATTCAAGCAATTTAATGTGGCATCAGTAGATGGCAGCACATAAAGTTTACTTGCAGAAAGCAAACCAGTGTTTAAAAATGAGTAATTCTTTCATGTCACTTTAAAAAACAATGAATGTGAAATAGTTGGGCTTGCATTCATGTTCAAATGTCCAACATGCATTTGATTAAGGAACTGAATCTCTGCAGATACTATTTTGCACTTAACACTTTGCTCTTACACATGTGAGGGATTATCAGTACAACTTTTCTTTTAATGAGAATAAAAACCACTGACTGAAAAAAAACATACAGAAGATTCAACACCCAAAACTGATAACATAATCCTAATTAAAGCCAAAAGAATGACTTCATTCCTTTAAAAGAAAGTCAGCGACAATATGCGACTTGTTACTTCTCTTCCTGCTCCAGATGTTCAGTGTCTATAAAAACCTCACTGAGAAAAAGTGAGAGCAAGTTTTTTTCTGTATGTGTGTGTGTGTGTGTGTGTGCATGCGTGCGTGCGTGTGTCTCTTACTAAATCTGGCAGAGACCCAGCAAGCAGCTGTTCAGTAAAGTATTACATTCTTATTTTATTTTTCTTTTGACATGCTAAAATAAATCTGTTCTACATGAGAAACCAGGGACGGTATTTAACAATAATAATTATCCAGCTGATGGTGAGCAAAGTGATGATGATAGGCTTAATAGTAAGGGAGATCAAAAGGAGGCATGGAGAAAGGAGGACATGAATCTAAGATTTGAGAGTTATACCCTTTTTCTTTCCATCAAAATAAAAGATGTATGCAGTATTTTTAAATTTGGGAAAACACGTTACAAGTCGGCAATAGACAGCTTTGCCGTTGCCAGAAGTAAAACGCCTTGTTGTTTTGTTTTTCTGGTGTGTCACGTTTGACGTCATGGACAGGCCTGAGTAAAAAGCAAGTGAAAATGTTACAGTGGTTCCTTTTATTTAAATATCTGTAGAGCCTCTTGTATGGAGACAGACCATATTTTGTGGATATTTGTCATTGTATTACACTGGCAAAGGGGCTAGTGCACCCACCCCAGTTTTATATTTCCATTACTGCTGATCAGCGCTGATCAGAGCCAATAAATACTTGTGACTACCTGTCATTTGTCTTGGGAGTAAATGTAGATTGCATGGTTTTCTATTAAATACAAAAGACAGATGTAGGTTGGTATTAGTAAGTTTTCTGTCCAGTGGAAAAGGGGCTTTACATCACAAAAATGAAGGGCTGAGCCTTGGCTGCTCTGAAGGTGCGTCAGTTCAATGTGAATTTTATGGTGGTTTCACATTATGGACCCAGGCCCAGATCCATGAACACTTAACCCCAAAGTCCAGTTCATTTGATTAGTGTGAACACTAGTGTCCTACTTGAAAAGGTTGTCTCAGTCACGATTCATGTGTGCTCAGGTCCAATCCACGGGAGGTGTAAAAGCTACCATACCACTGCCATTTTAATATAACATAATTTCTGTGACTGATTACGTAGCTTGTCCACACTTTTTTAAATGTACTATGAAAATCAAAAGACTATATTCTAGTCAACAACTGGTCTGTTTCTCATCTCACAGATGACTGCAAGTTGTCTCCTGTGTCTTCCGGTACCTTCGTATCCATGCGGCACCAGGCCCATTTCCCGCATGGAACATAAACAAATTTGCTTAATTGATGGAAAAAGTGGTTGCTTCTTTTTCTTTGATTGTATTGGCAAATTGCAAACCAACTACGTGTATACCACCACCCACTGTATCGGAGTGTGTACATACAGGATGCAAGTGGACTACAGCATGGAACAACATTACTTATGTAAAAGCTGACCAGTAGTGGAGAGGGGAGGGGAGAGCATGGTACAACACAATCGTGCCTAATGTGAAAACACCCTTTAAGGCTGCGCACTTGCCAAATGTGCATGAAATTATGCAAATTTGCTCAGGGCAAC
The DNA here is from genome assembly GCF_008729295.1 of Plectropomus leopardus. Classification (NCBI taxonomy): domain Eukaryota; kingdom Metazoa; phylum Chordata; class Actinopteri; order Perciformes; family Serranidae; genus Plectropomus; species Plectropomus leopardus. Next base: position 29,060,042 of record NC_056467.1, read on the forward strand.
GCAAACTGAGGTGAAAACGCATCTGCAGGAGTTAAAATTGCTGCACTTTGGACTTTATGAATCTACTTACAGAAACGAGTAAAAAGGGAGAGAAATAACTGGCAAAACTGGATTTCCTGGTAAGTTCTGAGGTCAGTTAGAGGCTGAGCTGCCACACAATAATACAAAGGCACCCTTGATAGAAATTTGATATCAAACATTTCCGCCAGTGTCACTACAGGTGGTAAATTGACTGATTTGGGCAAATCAACTCAGGCTGTACAAATGGTCACATTTGCACAAATGATGCAACATTTGCTTCACTTTCTGCATAAGCACAACTTTAGACTCTTAGTTTATAAACTAAACTTAGTTTATACTTGATTCCTTTAATACTTGGTTTCAGACTCAAAATACATACACACTAATAACAAAAATAAAATTCCACACAACTTTAAATGGAAAACCAATTTTGTATCCTAATTGTTTTTATTGAAAGACCTTAGAGGATTGTAACTCATAAAGACTTGACTGCATTTGCCTGTAAGGACTTGAGACTTAAAATTTGGTGTGTACGACTGCTGACTTGAACTTGTTTCAACTGACTCAAACCTTGAAATGAACTTGCCCCAAAAGACTTTAAAATAACTAGTCTCAACTAACCATATGCTGGACCCCAGTTCACCTCCTTTTTTTCTCTCCATAACTCTGCTTGCCCTTCAGCTCTAAGTCAGTCCAGTCAGAGCAGTGCTCTCTCTTATGGATGAGGAATTTCAACCCATCCCGATTTGTACATTCACCATACATGTATGACTTTTTCCTCCCTCCACCCTTCTCATCTCTTCACTCTTCATTAGGGGAGCGGGTGCACATTTTCTCAGTCCCCAAAGCTTTCAGCGCTAGAACACACTCTTTCCCTGTCTGATTAAGCACACTAACAAGCTTAGCTGGTCTGTGAAAGCCAGATTTACCGCCGTTCCTCTATGCTGGTAATTACTGGCAGAGCACACTGTAACAATTCTGGTTATAAAACCGCTTACTGCTCTGTCACGGTCCACCTCCCCACTGACCTCCCAACCTCCATCTTTCCTTCACACCCTCTTTCTCTCTCTCTGGCCTTCTCTCTTGATCTCCTGCTCCCTCTCCTCCAGTTTAACTCCGGCTCCAGGATTCTCAGCAGAGCCAAAGAGCTAAGAGAGCCAGAGAGAGAGCCCTGTCTTCATGGAGGGGGGAAAATGCTGAGAACAAGTCAGAGTGAGAAAGGAGGCCATTGTAGGGGGCTGGCCTGGGGACAAGTCACCCATTCAGATGCGGCCAGCCGTGTACACTGGCTAAACTAACATCATTGACATTTGGAGTTGCCCAAGCTTTAGATGGAGAGGAAAAGGGGGGAGTGGGGGGGGGGGGTTGCCATCAGGGGTGGGGAGGCTGATGAGAGAAGCGGTGTTGGAAAAGGCCCTTCAGAGGCACCAGGCATTGATCAAAAAATCATGTCAGTGACTGGGATCAGACTAGCATGCCCTCTGTTAGCTTTCATGTGCTGGAGAAACTGGGGAGCAGGGCACAAAAGAACGGTATGGAGGAGGGGAGGACATCTGAGATAGGCACCTTTTCTAAACTCTGTCCCCATGGAGCAGGCAGAGCATACAACATAAAGCCACCCAGGGCCACTCAGGCCGATGCTTGATCAAAGCACTCAGATAGCACTGCCTGTTAAACTCTATTGGCTGCCATTAGGGGACATAGTGCTGTGATTAATGATAATGTGAGCAGCAAAGTGGCCTTCATGGCAGCCATTAATGAGACATTCAACTGCTCTTGACTGATATGGGTGTGGCCTGGTATCAGTGACAATGGTGCTGCTGTTAAAATTCCTCAGTAAAAAGGCTTCAGCATGACATTGTGTTTTCAAGAGATAACATCCAGGTCATATGGCTTGGCTGATAGGACCATTTTTCTGGAGATACAGTATATCCAACCAGCTTCAAGCATTTTTCTTCTTTTCTAAAATTAAATTTTTTAATGTTGGGTTATCCCAAATTAGCTCGATTTTATTGAAATTTGTTGACCATGTTAAACCATAGGCTTTTGTAATGCTTTCTCAAGGGTTGAAATTGACAAAAAAATGTTCAGGCAGATAACTAAAGGTCCAATACACTCTTAGTACCTACACAGATGTATTTTCTTTTACTTTTTGGCTGATTTCAAACCTTGCAACGTGCAGACTCAGTCCATCGACTTCAGTCATATGTACAGTGACATCTTTACTGTTATCATGTAAAGTCCGTTGTTGTTTTCGGGCCAATTATCTGAGACATATATTTGGCATTACACTGCAAAAGTTTTAACCTATAGATTAGGCTCCAAGAATAAAATGCATTTTGATTACTCCTGTAACCGTTACTTCTACATATATCTGTATCATCAGGAAGCTGAATGTTATTTACATATTTCAAGTAACATTTTGATGTTATGACAAATAATAAACCCCACCTGTAGGCATCCTTTGTACAAGTAGCATTGCCAGTCGACATGCTGAGGAAGGGCGTCTGTCCCAAAATTTCCATGTGGCATTAATAAAAATTATAATCAGAGTGCTGTCCTGATCCTCACTTCATTAATATCTTCTTTGAGGTTTCAGCACCCAATTTAAAAAAGTTTAACCGTAAGTGAGCGCAATGTGTCTCATTTTTAGTAATATTTTCAAACAGTGTTTATTTAATATATTCATAATAAGTTAGTTTTGTATTTTTAGCCAGCAACTGAAAATGTGTAGAATGTCAGGTACATATTGCAATATTTTGTGGGTAATTTTTAATTTTTGTTTGTCTATAGTTTGTCATAGGTGCAACAAGGTTTTTTGATGCACCTATGAGGATGGTACTATTTACACTTTTTTTATTTTCATAAGATTATTAGGGTTGGTACATTAGAGCTCTCTCCAACATTATCCTGAGATGCACTGATGTGCAGAGCCTTTGGCTTTGACATTTCGACAATAAGCCAAAAATAAGACATCTTTTTTAAACCTGGTTGCTCAGAATAATTTCAAACACTTGAACATTTCTGTTATGTCGATATTTATACTCTTTTTCTGGCAACCACACATCTCTTTGATACAATGACTGTGTTTCTTTTGGGACCTACAGTTTTAAGATTTTGTTGATTTCATCAACGATGTCACAATATCCCAAAATCATTATTGTAAACATGCTTGACATCCTTCCATAATATACATTTTTTGTCAACTATACTTTCAAGCGCAGGCACTGCGAGGATCACCTGCAAGCAGCCAGCAACAGGTGATAGAGTAAGTATACAATGATCACAGACGGAGCTGGCAGCACTGTGGACTGGAAGAATGTTGAATAGTTGGCTGGAGGATTCAATTTTAGGATCCAAATGTTAATCAGGGCTGCTACAGAGCCAAGATTTTGATGCTGTTCCACCATCTTTTTGGCCCACAGTTATCTGGTCAAACAACTGGGACGAGGGGTGCGGTGGTCCGAGCCCTGCAGCTGGCAACATCTCTCGCCCTCTCTCTCTCTGGAGTACACAGTCAAGGGTGCTCCAGGGAAAGGCCACATCAACACGCGCCTGCTTGATGACGTCCACGGGCTGAGGGGAAGCTAGTGAAGGCACCCACTTTGTTTAAACAAGACTGTGCGTGTGGCTGAAGGAGTAAACAGTGCCGGACCACCTACCCTGGTCTGCTTTTCCTGCCGGCATGGAGACAGCCTGGCAGGGGCTGGTGTTACCGTACTGCTGCCTGGGCTTGGCCGTAGTACAGCATGTAGTACAGCACATAGTACAGTGCGTAATAACGCAGTGTCATCGTGAATGCCCTGCCTCCTGTTCTGCCTGCATGCTGGGGGCTCTTGAGGGCAAAGTCCTCCCCCTCCACTCATGCCTATGATTCTGCAGGAGCGGCTCGGTCTCTTGAATGCAATAACAGCTGCTAAAAGCAACAAACTGAGAAACTGATATATACTCTGAAGGACTGACCCCTGCTCATGAATCAGTCCCTGGACAGGAGGTACTTGAGCGTGGGTCATGAACAAGGCTTCATGCAATGCCCTATAGATCCCCTTGCCTAACCGCCAGACTATTTTTGGGTCACCCTCCACGCATCAAAAGGCCGCCAAATGCCTCTTCGGTAAGGAGAGAATGTCTTTGGGCTGATTTAAAGCAGATGATGTTTTGTGGGTTTTTTTGGTTCTGAAATTATATTGTTGTTTCATGTTGGTATGTTTATTTTTGAATCCAGTCATTTACTATGTTTCAGCATTTGCTTAAAGATATATCACAACAACGCTCAGAATGCCTTGAGACAACATGCCTGACAGATGTGTTTCTTAAGACACTTAAATTAAAGGATGAAGCTGTTGATGTGCTGCCATAGCTGTTGGTGTGTTTTGACAAGAAATGAGGCATCCACCCATATTACCCTTGCAGAGATGAATAGACATATGCATGCTGTGTGTGTACAGACATTAACACATACTGCAATCAGCACGCGGAGGGCAAGCGGTTCCTTCGTCATGCATTCCCAGGATGCATTGCTTTCTGACAGCTGTGGGGGCCTGTTAACACCCCGATCACCAATGTGATTATGACTCTCTTAAGATACAGAACCACACGCAGCTCCTTTTGGACAAAGACTGGCCTGTCCACACCGCCAAGGAGATCCTGACACAACCCCAGCTGGAACAGACGGTACATTTATCTGGGCCGTCGTCCAGCTCACCTTCTGTGTCCTGGGTGGTGAGGGGCACAGGGAGCTATGTTCCCCTTGGCGAACAGAGGAGGGGGTCTCACAATTGATACTCACACTGTATACAATCAACACTCATAACATGCCACGGTGGGCCACCCCCTGAGTAAAGGCCACCCAATGGATTCGACTTTTGGATACAGAGATTCACGCTGTTAAATGTTTTTTCCACTTGTTGATGTTTTGAGATTTTTGCAATCTGTGTGTCCCAGGATTTCAATGTGTATTTTCAATTTAATATCAGCGAGTCCACATGGGTGATGGGAAATGATTAAAACATCCCTGTCCTTCAAAAATCGAGGGATGTCCTGCCAACACCTCCATGCATCTGGCATAGACATTTCTGCAGCAGTGATTAAAAATCAATCTAATAGGAAACATGACGAATGCGGCTGCAGTGTCCTGAGAGCACTTTGTAATGTTGTGTCTCTTGTGGTTTATTTCACCTGAGACATGAGTGAGGTGGGCCACTCTCTGCACCACTGTATAGTAAAAGTTGTCTGCACTGATGGCATGTCAACACTAACAGCATGATGTCATTGAGAGAAAGGAAGTAGAACATCCAGGAAACAATTTTATTGCTGGGTGCAGAACCGATGTTTGAGTTTTCCGACTCAGCATTCTTGCTTCATTACAGCAGCAATAACAGTATATATGTTCGACATCTTACAGTTATGACATTGTGTCCATTCAGTAGAAACTTCATGTGCATAGCGTCTGCAGAGGGAGCATTATATGGCTAGACAAAGGCCTCTCCATTTCAATCCAATCCACTTTATTTATATAGCACGATAACACAAGGTTTCCAAAGTGCTGCACAGCAAGGTAAAAAGCACAATAAATACACAATACACAAAATGATAAAATAAAATCAGATACAATAAAATAAAATAAAATAAAAATGAAATAAAATAAGATAAAAACACAATAAAATAAGATGAAAACACAAATAAAATCACATAAAATAAATAAAGTGCACTGCACGCACAAGGTAATAAAAAATATAAAAGTATGCATAAAATCAACATGCTACATGGTGTCAAACGCCAAAGAAAAGAGGTCGGTTTTAAGAAGAGATTTAAAATGAGACAGTAAGGATATTCACTATCACATTTGCAACATTGTAGCATGGTCTGAGAAAATTTAATTTTCAAATCAAACCCTCAAAATTAAGAAAAATAAATGCAGATAAAATTTTGAGCTGTTGACATGTTTTAAATTATTTAAAAATCTGATGGCCTGTCCGCAGGTGATTTTTGATGATTACGTTGCGTAAAATATCTGTGGTATTCATTGTTATTTAAGCAGTACAGTCATGCATTGTTTGAAAGCAATGCTTCTCGCGTTGCCATTAATGCAGACAATTTCAAGAAAACTACCACCACAGCAGGGTCCATAAACCCTTCTGTCAGAAATAACAATAAACAAATAAACACTTATTACTCACCTATGAAGTGTTATTTTGATCCAAAAATCCATATTTGTTGCCATATATTTCCAACAGAAGCTTCTCATAAACTCCAAATCGTCTACACTATATATATCCAGTGGAATATTTATTCCAAACCCTTTATTAGATGCATAGAGGTCTACAAACTGCCGTTGCATTGTTTTTAAGAATAATATTTCTTTAACTTTGATGTTTTATATCTTTCATTCTGATTTATACTCACTGGAATCCTTGCTGCCATGTTGGATAGCTGGTCATAAGGTTTAAACGGAGTGCTCACTGAGCCAATAGGAGCTTTGAATGGGGATGCCAGCTGAGCTACAGCCAATCATGGCCTGAGGTTAGGAGCAGACCTTTCCGTAGTTTCGAGGTAGGAAAAGCTACAGTAATTGGCCAACCTCAGCTGAGGCTCATGGGTGTGTTAGTAAATGACACTCCGAAGCTCCACCACAGATTTTAACCCTTTACTGCGCCACACACTGTACATGTCTGTACATGTGCAGAAATGTTGTTATGAAGGGGAAAAACAGTCTGTCATAACAACTGAAGTTTCCTAGAAGTGTTTTTGTATATAGCAAACTCCTGAGTAGACATTCATGTCTCTGTGAATAAGTTTTTCCCTAATATTCACATATTCAGTGCCTTGTTTTACCCTAGGGTAAAACAAGGTGCTGGAAATAACCCTAGAGAACATGAGGAAACTTACTTTGTGTCATATTGTTATCTACTCTGAATTTGGACTATGTGATGCTTCATACCATGGCCTCAAGTGTTGATTCCAGCTAATACCTCCCAGTTCTAGTCATCTGCAGCATCTTTTTTAAAGAAAATATTTAGGGTGAACATGAAAAAAACATTTTGTTTCGCTGTGTTTATGTTTATGATGCAATGACTGACTGTTTGGGAAAGAACTTCAGAGTTTTATCTTTCAAAAAGAACATGCATGTCCATGTAGCGAAGAGTGGAACAGTTTTCAATTAACTTTGATTAAGCCTTGGATAGGTGTTTGAGGTAAAATCTACAGGGCTTTACTGTTATGTTTTTTGAGTATAATATATGCACTACTTGCAGAGCAGTGGCTCTGTGAAGGTTTTAACTTGATTCTTTGTGGAGGACGGCAGCTGTTGTCAGTTTGGATTTACAGAATTTGCAATAAATCCCAATGGAGAGTCAGACTCACGGCAGAAACAATGTTAAATTGGCTGTAGACACTTTTCAAATCATGTTCCAAACAAACATCACTTTGGCACTAAATCACTTGGAGATATTGTGACACAGAACTAGTGATTTTTGATATGTGGTGGAGAAACTACGAGAATATTGGTCTCTTAAAAGATGTTATTGCGGTGTAATATTTCATTGCAGTCTTCAAACATTCTACATCTCATTTTAGACTTGAAATACACACCTGACCACAACTGTGTTCTCAAAACTCACATTGCATCTAAGACCTTTATCTTTTTGTCAACATCTCAGGGAATATCGGCGGCCTTGACTGCAAACAGCACTCCACTCCCATCCCTGTTTTTCATTGGCATATAGAACTGATCATAGAAACAGGAAGTCGCCTGGAGCAATCAGAAGGATCAGACATCTCTCTCTATCTGTCTTTTTCTCTTGTCTCTCTGTCTCGGTTCATGCAGATCGTCCGTCCTGAACTGCTCTGGCCCAGCCTTGGCTGTTCCAACAGCATAATTCAATTGTCTTTTTATCCACATGCGATGAATAACCTCTGAATAGTAAATCAGTGCAGTGGCGTCTCATCTCTGGACTGGAGTGCAGCTCTGATGGGTCCACAGGGGCCTGGATGGAGAAAGACCAAGCAGGCTCCATTCCATCCCTTGCTGGTGCAAATCAAAATAAAAGTCCCTCTGAAAGGCTCAGCATGTGCTCAAGTCATTTGAGGCCCCGTTGAGAAAAACTCGGAAGAAAATACATCCCTGACTCCCACCAACATATTGACAGACAGACAAATCAAAAGTGTCTTCCTGTCTAAAGCGCACCCTCTCAATCTCAAAACTGTGTCTGCTTGCACAAAGTGTGATGAAACACAGAGCAGCAGGTTGAAGGACGAGCCTGTCAAATTCCTGTATGTTTTACATTCTTCCATCATTGCATTAATGAATTAGAAACATGAGGTAGCAGAGACTAAAAAAAACACATGCAAATGAACAAAACATACAGTATATGTAGCATACCAGAGCAGAATGGTGATGAGTGGATGAATGGAAACGAATGCTAACACAAAAGTTGAGTTTTCTTGGCCACTGTAGGTACGTAAGCATGTGTATACCAATGATTCAAAACAGAACTAACCCACTGTATGTAAATGAGTTTGTTTGCATGTGTGTATGCATGTGTGTTTAATGAAGGGGGTGTCTCCCAGCAGCAGATGTTGGTGTTTTGTCAGAATAATTTGGTGGGAATTTTCATGAGCTGCACAAGGCCACAGCTGGGTTACAGGTGGGGAGAAGGGAAGACTGGATAGATGGCTGCAGGGAGGGTTAAGTAAGAGCGGAACTCCCGAGACCCTCGAGGACAAAGCCTTGTTCTGGGCCAAAAACAGCCTGAGATTTTGTCAGACATAGGGGGTGGGCTTTGGATGAACACAGCAGTTACCTTAATTATTATGTTCCTCATCATATACTGTATGTCCTGTGTAGCTAATGACAATACAGGTCTGGCTACACTCAGGGCCTGCTGGTTTTTCCTGTATTTTCAATTTCCAGCATGAATGCATCCACTGACCACATTTAACGCATGCACAGACAAATGCTGTTTTTTCTCTGAGCACTCAACTCCTTTTTTAAAGTATATGAGGCAACAAGAGAGAAAAGAAGAAAAAAGCAAGACATACAGAGTGGCAATTACCTCAGCTCTTGGCAAGGGCTTTAATTAAAACCAAACTTGTTTCCTTCAGTGAACAAACATGACAGGCGCTGAGCAGAGGAGCTTTTTTTTCACTCCTGCCAAAATATTAAGTGAGTGCAGGTGCTCCAGGAATGTCGGCAAGGGTGGGGGCAAGGCAGAGCTGACCTTTTTCACTCTCCATTGTGTATGTGAGTCTCCATATGTGTGTTTATTTATGCATTTGCGCATGTGTTTCCTCCAAACCCTGACTGTTTTCACGCATGCTTTAGTTGCACGGCAGAGGAGCACACCCAGCAGTTTGTCTTAGCGCCCCTCTGTAGCTTCGCTATGGTAGAAAACTGGAGCAAAAGCAAATGATTGTTATGTTATTCGGGAGAGGCTGGGGGGTGCCCTAAGCAGGACCAGATGCAAGGGTCCTGGCGGCTCCTGGGACTGATTGAGGGAGGCTCGGTAGCCCCAGTGGAGCCTCTGACAGGATTCACAGAGGCTTGGCAGACAGGACAATTTCCTCTCTGCACCCCTTACAACACAATGAATAAAACAGTACCTGATTATCGTCCTACAAAATGGGAAAGATTTACCTCTCACTAGGCCACATAAAGGGACATATAAGTAACACCTTCACACTTTTTGTGATATTCTAGGAGAGGAAGACTCCTAGAATTTTGCTTACCTCACACCCATGAGGCCATCAAAGCACAAAATCAGCTACAGAATGGCACCCCAAGGGATCTGGCCGTCAAACATGATTGGATTCAGGGCTTTCTGCTTGAGAGACACACTCTCTAATCACTGTGCCACCCCACTGCCCTGATAATTGTTCATATTTCATTATTAATGTCCATCCAAGGCAATAACTCACACTCATTAGCGAAGCTGCACATTTAAACAGTTCCGTTCCTGGACATTTGCAGTCACTGTAGCATATCGTTCAGCCATCAGCAGTGGAGGAGTTGGAGGCTGGAGGAAATGCAGGCCTCCAGTGCAGGTGGGCTGTGATATTTTGGCAACTTCCTGTAGGTCAGACATGCCTCGCTAAAGGGGTGTGATGGGTAGAAAGGGACACCTGGTCCAGATTGACACCTTGGGGCCAGGCAACTAGGTGAACTACCTGAGGACAGCTGTCTGAAATGGGGCTACAGTGCAAGTAGAAGAAACATGATTGGAGGTTTTGAGCTGTTTGAAAGAGCAACAAAGATAGGTTTATTTGTACATTTGTGTCACACATATATCTCAATTTACATAAGTTTTTCATACAAAGTGACATATATATGCATATTTTAGATTCCAGATTATCAATTTTCCGCATATATTTTGGACTTTAAGGGTGAATATGTGGCAGACATTTGTGTTTTGCACATAAATTATGTATATGCATTTTAAATCATGAAAAAAAAAAAAAAATTGGTGAACTTTAGCACTGACATCCAACACAAACATACCTGTTTGCATTGGAATGATGATTATTATTGTGATAATTTTATTCTCATCAAAAATCAATGCATTTCACAAACATCAATCCTTTTTTCATCACAAACAGAAATTAGTGAATTTAAATTGACCGCTGCTGTAGGATATGTCCCCTCCACCTTCTCTGGCTTTGGTTAATTGCAGGCACTTCTGGTCAGGTCTGCCTCTTACATTCCTCCTGAATCCCGTCTCGCAGGGCCAGGCATCTTGGCACGGCGCTGACAGGGAATTTTCCACAGGTCGACAGTGGAAGGGGCACACAGGCCTACCTTTGTCTGTGCCCGCTCTTTGCCTCCTTCTCTGCAGACCCTGCTTTCTCACAAGCACACACACACACACACACACACACACACACTGTATCTGCCATAATACATACATAGCAATCCATAACATCAGTCTAAGTCCAGGTGTTGGCATTTCATGTCTGTACTGTATTTTCTCATTTTGCACCCGACCCTTTGGCCTCAAGCTGTATAAAAACATTGTCATAAATACACTTAAATTACACCTCTGCATCGTCTACCTCTGCAATAAAAAAAACTTTTAGAGTGTACCATGAAAATAATGCATAAAGGTAAATGCATAAAATCAGTTAAGTTTACAACTGTGCTCCTATGTGACATCATTGCTGGCTGGACAGACAAGAATTTTCCCTCTGTTCATATGAAGTCTGTTGATCATTAGCAGGTGCAGCAGGTCTGGTCTGGACATTACTGGCACAAAATAATAAATCTAATAAAAGCCTAAGTAAACAAAGAGATGCTCCTCTCTCAAGCAATAAGCAGCACATATAACCTAGATCTTATCACATACACAACAGACAAACAAACAGCCCATGGCACCATTGCCATGTTACACACACAGACTTTCATAATATGGTACCCCTGCACAAATTCCAAATCCCAAAATCATTCAGTCATGATTTCTGTTTGACCAATGGAATAAAAATATGTCAGTAATAAGAAATATAAATGACATAATTTGGTTTCTTAGTTCAAACCATGTTGGTCAGTTTGTGTGTAAGTGTCCAATTGGGAATTTTGGGACTGTATAGCTTATCTTAATAAAGAAATATTTTGCTGTGTCAATTTATAAGACACCATTAGACTGTAATTGGTTGAGTTTGCAGAAAAGGCAAAGGAATATGGACAAAAATATGGTTTATTTTTTTCATCATTTGACAGTACCTGGATTTTATCTTGACAATAGATGCATCAGCTTTGGTAATTTTCAATATATCTCTAAGTGTGTTTTTACACAGATTTAGTTTGAAGTTTGGATATGTTCTTGTGCAGACAACATAAAGCCAACTGGAAAAAAAAACAAGTGTTTGTTGACCCCTAGATATCGTAGACTAACTTGTTTACTGTCGTTCATCAGTCTGCAGCACTTGAAACTTAAAATGATGATCTATACTCTTGTTAACAAATCATGTTGGCCAAATGTTTATTGAGTGAGTAACACCAAAGTTATGTAACAAACTGAAAATTTAATTTACTTTTAAAAACATTTTTTTCAAGGTAGGTAACCAAGTAAAGAATGTCATTTTAAATCAAATTGAACTCGCTCCTCTAAATCTTTTTAAATGTAGACACTCTGACGTGCAGTCCGCACTCAAGCCTTGCATTCAGGGTTAAAAGATGGTTGTCAGTGCCTAGTACATGTTGATATGATGAGAGGGACTTGAGGATTATTCCCATGTAAAGACAGAGGCTTTTCTCCCATTCCCTGTTTGTTACCTGCCAGGCTGCCATGAGGCCCCCTGGTGGTGGGGTAATTAAAGTACCATAGCCCAGCCAAGCTGCAGTAACTCTCCCAAATCCATAGAGAATGACCGAAGCCGTGGGTACTGCTAATCTTGTTTGCGGCCATCGGGAACTACTCCAGTCCCAGCCGGAAGACGGGGAGGTCGAGGACAGCGAACAATAGCCCAGCAGAGGGAGAGGGAACGAGGGAGGGTGGGAAGGAGTGTGAGGAACAGCGAACCTGTATTCTCCCTCACTCCACGTCTCCCTCTGTTTCACTGCTTTTGTTGGTGAAAAAAAATGCAGAACCTCCCTCTTGTCATTATCATTGTCATAGCTTATCTGAGAGGTTCAAACCCCATTTTTTTAATTCAGTCAGTTCACTGAACAGGAAATGGACATGGCAGTAAACAGCTCAGCAAATGAACTAGCCAAGTAAGTGGACTTTAGTCATGCAAGTGTTTCATAAGTTTCATATCATAAAAATATCATTTGCTAAATTTACGAGCACTCTTTCAGCTAGCAAAGATTTACCTTTGAGAATAACTTTTCACAAGTTCATCGAATATTGTTTTGAATAGCAGCAGCTGACCTACACTAGATTATCCCTTTACTATTCACATACAAAGCAGAATTTGTGTAGCCTCGCATGACCTGCCTTTTATCTTAACAAGCTGAACTCATGAAATGCTCTCTCACCAGCCTCCCTGCTCATACAGACAATAATCCCCTGCCCTGGGAAGACAGAGCAAGAGAGAAAAGGGCACAGTGGTAATCCAGCGCACAGGTTTGTCCCCCTCATCTCCCCTCTCTTCAGGGGGTTCAGACCGGCCTCGCCTTCTCCTGAACGCCACAGCACCCCACCCCCCCACCCCCCCACCCCCAAAAAATCCAATTAGACTCCTTTATTAACAAACCCAGCAGGAGAGGTACAAACAGAGTCCTGTGCACAGCCACATGCTCAAACGAGCACATGTACACATACAAACTGTGATCTGCACCTGTGCGCTCTACCACACTGTGAGGTGTAGACAGGACCGAGGGGCGCGACAAATGCTTTCGGGAGTATGTTGACTCATTTCCGACAAGGCTTCTAAAAACTTTTACGAAATGTCCAGCTCCACACAGGCTGAGCTCTATGCTCGATTTTCCATGATGCGATGTCCCCAGTGGACAGACACAACACTATGTCTCACTGCGACACCCTATTACAGCATGTGCACTACCTCACTGCTCAGGAAGCTGCACTGCTCAGACTCTCACCACCCAAGAGAGTAACCAGCAGAAAGTTGGTAAGAGCAAACAGTACCTTGAGAAAATCTCCACACAAATACAGCTATATCCATTTTTGGTAGTGTTTTATAGCTACTCTTACATTTACATAAGTCGCAACTTTTGGTTACAACTGGAGACTTGAATGTCTTCTTTTGATTTGATTTGATTTGATTTGATATGATTTACATATTTACATATTTATTTACAAGTGTTGAAGTAAAAAGTCCACCTTCCAAACTGCGGCTGTTCAGTTTGAAAGAAGTCTGCATTTACCTTTACCTACCCTCACAAGGCAGTAGGTCTGGAAAAGGCTAAAGGAAAATTTGCTGAGCTTAGCTTTGAAACATATAACTGAACGTAGGTTTTGTTTTGAACATTTGGGGGAAACACAAGAGGTGGTGGGTTAGGGATTGTCTCCTAGGAAATTATGAGCATCAAAGACCTAATGTCTTGCCTTTTCTTCATCAATTTATGGTGAATTTTTTTTTCAGCAAAATAAAAGTCCTCTGCTACTAATGTTTTTAACTGGGGTGCACGGGAGGACAAATACACAAAATAATGGGGTTTTTTTTAAAATTAACACAGGTGTGTCGCCTGCATCTCCTATATCCACTTCAATGTATCTGGCAAACTTTGCTGCTGAATATTTTTTTCAGCTTTTCACTCAGTGATAGCTTTGAGACATTTCAAGGATATTAAAGACATCTAATGTTATTTAAGGCTTTTCAGGGTTATTTGAGTCTTTTCTGAGATATAACAAATTTCTCTGGGTTATTAAAGACTTCTCAGTGATATCAAGGGTACCTTGATAGTTTTGGGGTGTAGCTTGCTGGCTCTGCTGCTGGCTCATCTTTAATTGCTTTTAGTGCACTGGAGAGGAGCTGCAGGAAAAAAGGCTGAGATGAGGAAAATCATGTCAGTAAGCTCAACCAAAGTGCGCTCACCCTTCACTTTTAATTCTAGCCTCTACGCTCTGGTTCCTCTGGTCAGGACAAATAATTACAAGCATGATTTATTCCAACACCACTGTGCCATGACGGAAAAACCAGTGTAATTAGGAATAACTGTAACTATCTTAATTGTTTCCAATGAACTGTGATGCCCTCTGTCTCTAATTTAGATTGTTTTTGATGCTTTGTGTTCTCCTCATGCAAACATAAACAATAATTGTTCATTTCTAGGGCAAATAAACCTGAACTCTGAGGCTTGCATTCTCATGCTGAGGAGTCCACTTGGCCAGTGTGTCTCCTCTGTACATCTGGTCCAAGCAATCCTGCAGTCTACGTCCAACCTTGGCTCAGGAGAGTTGGTAGGTAGGGTGGGGGAGGAACACGGGGCGGGAAGCTGCTGGTGAGATGGCAGGTTGGCAGTCAGCTACAGGCTGGTATCCACAACTGGTGCTGGCCAGAGTAAACAGTGCCTGGCAGCCCATCTCTGCACATACACTCTCCCCAGACA